>NW_024056025.1:120781-128289 GCF_902713615.1 Scyliorhinus canicula
CCATAGCTTATCGACTGCTCGCCCCAGCCAGCTCGCCCCGCCCGACCCGTTCCCATGGCGATAACGCCTCTCCTCTACCCCCCCCCCCGGCCAACACCAGCTCCTTCCTGGCCATTCCAGCAGCAACCCGGTATCCCCCCCCCCCCACCCCCCCAGGCTAGGACCCCTCCTAGCCGCGACGCACCCTCCATGGTACTTCCGTGAGTCAGCTGACTTCTGCTGACCCCGGCAGCACCCGCCAAAACCTATCCCCTCCCGGCATGGGGTCACCCCCCTCTTGCCACACCTCCTTGGCATTGCTGCCGTGCGGGAAAAAAGACCCGTAGAGGCCCCGCCCCCACCGCAAGCTCCACCCCCCCTGCCCCGCAGCACGGGAAACCAGAGGAAAGCCCGCGCTTTCACACTGCCACACCCACCCTTCTGACGCAGTTCCCCAAAATCCAGTTTCACCACAACCCCCAGCCCCGTACAGAATAGAACATATTAAATACATACCCCAACATTCCCTACATACTCCACACCCATACCCAACAGACAAACCCACCCGGAAACAGAGCAAAAGGAAAACCAGCATAAAAAACACACATGTCAAAGTTGAAGAACAGCAACAGCGAAAACAGCAACGGCCATAGTTTGTCCCCAGACCCTAGTTCGAGTCCTGTACAAAGGCCCACGCCTCCTCCGGGGACTCGAAGTAGTGGTGCCGGTCCTTGTATGTCACCCACAGGCGCGCAGGCTGCAGCATTCCAAATCTGACCTGCTTGTTATGCAGCACTGCCTTTGTCCGGTTGAACCCGGCCCGTCGCTTAGCCACCTCCTCACTCCAGTCCTGGTAGATTCTCACTACCGAATTCTCCCACTTGCTGCTCCTCTCTTTCTTGGCCCAGCGCAGCACACACTCCCGGTCACTAAACCGATGGAACCGCACCAGCACCGCCCGCGGGGGTTCATTTGCCTTAGGCCTCCTGGCCATCACTCGATGAGCTCACTCAAGCTCCAGGGACAAATGGAAGGACCCCGCCCCCATCAACGAGCTCAACATCGTGGTCACATACGCCGGGAGATCTGACCCCTCCAGCCCCTCCGCCAGGCCCAGGATCCTCAAATTATTTCGCCTCGTGCGAACGTCCAGCTCCTCCAAGCGGTCTTGCCACTTTTTGTGAAGTGCCTCGTGCAACTCCACTTTCCCCACGAGGACCACGGCCTCCTCCCTCTCAGCGGCCTGCTGCTGCAACTCCTGAATGGACGCCTCCTGGGCCGCCTGGGTCCCAAGCAGCTTGTTGGTAGTCGTATTCAGGGAGTCCAGCAACTCAGCCTTCAGCTCCGCAAAACAGCGCAGAGAGAGGCTTGCTGCTCCTGCGCCCACTTCCACCAGTCCTCGCGTGTTCCACCGGCCGCCATTTGTCCTTCTTCCCCTGATTTTCTTGGGGAGCTGCTGCAGCTTTTTCCTTTGCCCCACTCTGGGTGAGCACCATAAATTATGGGGAATGCTCCTCTAGACACCTTCCTCTTCATCTCTGTTTTGAAGGATCATCCCTTTAGTCTGAGATTGTGTCCTCTGGTTCTAGTTTTTCCTACAAGTGGAAACATCTTCTCCACGTCGACTCTATCCAGGCCTCGCAGTATCCTGTAAGTTTCAATAAGATCCCCCCGCCCTCATCCTTCTAAACTCCAACGAGTACAGACCCAGAGTCCTCAATCGTTGCTCGTACGACAAGCTCTTCATTCCAGGGATCATACTTGTGAACCTCCTCTGGACCCTTTCCAGGGCCGACACATCCTTCTTTAGATACAGGTCCCAAAACTGCTCATAATACTCCAAATGGGGTCTGATCAGAGCCTTATATAGTCTCAGAAGTACATCTCTGGTCTTGTATTCTGGTCCTCTCGACATGAATGCTAACATTGCATTTGCCTTCCTAACTGCCGACTGAACCTGCACATTAAAATTAAGAGAATCATGAACAAGGACTCCCAAGTCCCTTTGCGCTTCTGATTTCCGAAGCATCATTCCATTTAGAAAATAGTCTATGCCTCCATTTCTCCTTCCAAAGTGCATAACCTCACACTTTTCCACATTGTATTCCATCTGCCACTTCTTTGCCCACTCTCCTAGCCTGGCGAAGTCCTTTTGCAGCTTGCCTGCTTCCTCAATACTACCTGTCCCTCTACAGATCTTTGTATCATCTGCAAACTTTGCAACAATGCCTTCAGTTCCTTCTTTCAGATCATTAATGTCTATTGTGAAAAGTTGTGGTTCCAGCACCGACCCCTGAGGCACACCACTAGTCACCGGCTGACATCCTGAAAAAGACCCCTTTATCCCCACTCTGCCTTCTGCCAGTCAGCCAATCCTCTCTCTATGCCAGGATCTTACCCTGAACACCATGGGCTCTTAACCTAATTAACAGTCTCCTATGTCTATGTAAAATGATTCATTGTCTCTATTTTCAAACTCCCTCAAAGGCAGCAAGTTTCAGGTCATTGCTGCTCACTGTGTAAAAATATATTTCTCATATCACCTCATATCTCCTGTAACTTTTACATACAAACTAGGAACAGGCCGCTCGAGCCTGCTCAGCGTTCAATAAGATTGCGGCTGATCTCATTCTAACCTCAACTCCACATTCCTGCCTGCCCCTGATGACCTTCACCCCCTTGCTCATCAATAATCTATCCAGCTCTGCCTTAAAAATATTCAAGGTCTCTGCTTCCACTGCCTTTTAAGAACGCGAGTTTCAAAGTCTTACAACCCTCAAGAGAATAAAAAATCCTCATCTCCATCTGAAA
Source organism: Scyliorhinus canicula (assembly GCF_902713615.1). NCBI lineage: Eukaryota > Metazoa > Chordata > Chondrichthyes > Carcharhiniformes > Scyliorhinidae > Scyliorhinus > Scyliorhinus canicula. The sequence continues at coordinate 123,572 of NW_024056025.1, forward strand.
TGGGCGACCCCCTTATTTTTAAACACCACCCCAGTTCTAGATTCTTTCACAACGGGAAACATCCTCTCCACATCCACCCTATCAAGACCCCTCAGGATCTGATATAGTTCAATCCAGGTTTTACCCAAAACTTTAAATCTGTGTCCCGACTGCTTGTACGATCAGTGAATGGAAACAGAGTTTCTTTGTCCACCGATGGAAATCTGGCATAATCTTGTGGACCTGAATCAAATCTCCCCTCAACCTCCTTTGCTGGAACCATTCTGGTAAATCTCCTCTGCACCTTCTCCAAGAGCCTTCAGATTCTTCCTGAAGAGTGGTGACCAGAGCTTTATAAAGATTTGTAGAATAGAATTAGAACCATAGAATTCCTACAGTGCAGAAGGAGGCCATTCGGCCCATCAAGTCTGCACCGATCCTCTGAAAGGGCACCCTGCCTCGGCCCACACCCTACCCTGTCCCTGTAACCCCATAGCCCACCTAACCTGCACATCCCTGGACACTAAGGGGCACTTTATCAAGGCCAATTCACCTAACTTTCCCTTCTGTGGACTGTTAGAGTAATCCTGAGCACCGCTGGAAACCCACACAGACACGGGGAGAAAGTGCAAACTCCACACAGTCATCAAGGCCAGAATTGAACCCAGGTCTCTGGCGCTGTGAGGCAGCAGTGCTAATCACTGTGCCACCAGAAGCATAGCTTTGGTTTCAATATTTCTATTTATGAAGCTCAAGGTTGAATATGCTTTACCATCTATTCTCTTTAATATGTCTTGGAGATATACAAAATCCCTCTTCACCTCTTTCTCTCTCCTCCCAAAGAGGTCAGTTGGGTTTTTATGACAATCCAGCAGTTTTCATGGTCACTTTTTCCCAATGCCGGCCCCACAAATGACCAGATTCATTCAGCTCAATTTCACAACCTGCCTTTGTGTTTTGTGGGTTCTCTCTCACTCCCTATTTTCTGTTTTTATATCAATTTCACAGGGTGTTCGAAGGGGAGGCTTCAAGTCCGGTAACTCAAACCAAGCATCACATCAGGATCTGACAGAGTTCTCAATTATCATACCCTGAATATCATCGTACTTTGAACATGGAAGGAAAAAGCATCGTTCACAGTGGGGAGAAACCGTACACGTGTTGTGTGTGTGGACGAGGATTTAGTCGATCATCAGGCCTCACAGGCCACAAATGCAGTCACACTGAGGAGAAACCGTGGAAATGTGGGGACTGTGGGAAAGGATTCACTTACCCATCCCATCTGGAAATTCATCGACGCAGTCACACTGGGGAGAGACCATTCACCTGCTCCAAGTGTGGGAAGGCATTTACTCAGTCATCCGCCCTGCTCAGTCACCAGCGATTTCAAACTGGCAAGAGACCGTTTCAATGTCCAGACTGCGGGAAGTGCTATAAAAGTTCTGGGGAACTGATGAGCCATCAACGTGTTCACACTGACGAGAAACCGTTCAGGTGCTCTCGCTGTGGGACTGGGCTCAGCCGATCATCTGCGCTCACAGTACATCAGCGAATTCACACTGGGGAGAGGCCATTCACCTGCTCCAAGTGTGGGAAGAGATTCATTCAGTCATCAGACCTGCAGAAGCATCAGCGAATTCACACTGGGGAGAGGCCATTCACCTGCCCCAAGTGTGGGAAGGGATTCGCTCGGTCATCCGTCCTGCAGAGGCACCAGCAAGTTCACACTGGAGAGTGACCGTTCCCCTCCTCCAATTGTGAGAAGGGATTTACCGCTTCATCCCACCTGCTGACACACCAACGAGGCCACAGAGCAGATACATTAACTGCGTTCAAAAAGCATCTTGACAAACACATGGATAGGATGGTGTAGAGGGATACAGCATTGGATTGGATTGGATTGGATTTGTTTATTGTCACGTGTACCGAGGTACAGTGAAAAGTATTTTTCTGCAAGCAGCTCAACAGATCATTCAGTACATGAAAGAAAAAGGAATTAAACAAAATTCAAGAAAATACAAGAAAATACATGAGAATACATAATAGGGCAACACAAGATATACAATGTAACTACATAAGCATTGGCATCGGATGAAGCATACAGGGTGTAGTGTTAATGAGGTCAGTCAATAAGAGGGTCATTTAGGGGTCTGGTGACAGTGGGGTAGAAGCTGTTTTTCAGTCTGTTCGTGCGTGTTCTCAGACTTCTGAATCTCCTGCCCGATGGAAGAAGTTGGAAAAGTGAGTAAGCCGGGTGGGAGGGATCCTTGATTATGCTGCATAAGGAAGTGCTGAGGATTTTGGCCAAGGTTGGTATCATGACCGGTACAGGCTTGGAGGGCCGAAGGGCCTGTTCCTGTGCTGTATTGTTCATTGATCTCTCTGCAGTGATTGGATTTTGCTGTTCCTCACATTCAGGACTGAACATGTTCATTTGGGTCTCTATCTGCTGATAACAAACTCCAGCCCATTTACAGGGGCTAATATTCTGGCTCAGTCAAATAAATTAGATTTGTGTTAAATACGCAATGTGTTGAAACCTTTTAATATCCCTGACACAAGTTAGTTCCTTTTGAAGTACTCTCGCTCTCCCCTGTCTCTTTCATCCTCACCTCCAACAAGAAGTGTGAGGAGCTTGTGGAGCTTCTTTGTGACTGAGATTGAGTTAATCCGATCAGCTGCCTCTGCTGCTTCCCTCCCTTTCACTCGCCCACTGGACCAAACTGTCTCTAAATTTCATCCTTTCCCGAGCCCTGAACCCACATTTTTCATTAGTTTCTCTCCCTCCCCTCATGCCCTCTCAGAGCTCATCTTGTCCATGAGACCCAGCTCCTGCTCCATCAACCCTATTCCCATTGAGCTACTGATCAGCCAACTACCCTTTGTCCATGGATATTGTCAACATTTCTCTCTCTCCAGGTACTGTCCGTCTGTCCTTCAGATCTCCCATCATCACCCCTCCTCAATAAAACCCCCTGCCATCCTTCCAAATTACTGCCCCATCTTCAACCACCCTCTCCTCTTTAAATTCTTTGAACATGTTGTTACCTCCCAATACCTTGCCCATCTTTCCCAGAACTCCCATGTTTGGATCCCTTCAATCAGGTCTCTGCCCTGTCACAGTGAATATACAGAGGACAAACAGAATCTTACCCGGAGAGAAGACAGACAAATCCGGGAAGCTTAGATCCAACACGGATATGTTATAAGATCAGAAGACAAGGGTAGCAGCACAGTCATTATCGAGAGACAACAGTACCTGCTGGCGACAGACAGACAACTAAACAACACTGATCACAACATCAAGCTACCTACACCAATATACCCGAGACAGGAAGGAGAATTGGAGACAAACTGGAAGAACGTAGACTCCAGACATTAACCAAAAACAGGTGGAATATCTGAGGGGACAACAGGTAGAACCAAGGAGGGTCTACCTGCTTCCCTAAAATACACAACACATAATCTTTATTATTGTCACAAAGCAGGTTTACATTAATACTGCAGTGAGTTACTGTGAAAAGCCCCCAGTCGGCACACTCCGGTGCCTGTTCGGGTACACAGGGCGAATTCAGAATGTCCAATTTACCTAAGAAACACGTCTTTCGGGACTTGTGGGAGGAAACCGAAGCACCTGGAGGAAACCCACGCAGACATGGAGAGAATGCGCAGTCACATTTGACACAGGCCGTTCATCTGCTACGTGTGTGGGAAGGGATTCACTCAGCAGGTCCCTCCAGCTGAAAACACCAGCGCATTCACACCAAGGAGGGAGAGTTCATCTGTTCCCTGTGTGGGCAGGGATTCATTCAGTCATCCACCCTGCAGGACACACCAGCGAGTTCACATGTGCCTCCAGGACTCTGCTGTTATTGATGTTAATCACATCCAGGACTGAGCCGAAATCACACCCAGGACAGAACCATGTTTCATTCTGACAGCTGGAGTTTATTTGAGTTGATGTTAATAATCCCTGAAGCAGATTAGAATAATTGGCGCTTGATAGCCGGCAGACACAATGGGACAAAGGGCCTTGTTTTGTGCTGTAAAACTCTATAACTCAAACCCATCTCACTTCACACCAACATGTTCACTCTGACACAAGACATTTTGTGTTCTGACTTTGAGAAGAGCTTTAGAAGCAAAATGGATCTGCTGACTCACCAATGCGTTCACACTGGAGAGACCGTTCACCTGCTCCGATGTAAAATGTACAGTATAAAAGACTATTTAACAAAGTCACCGATTCACCTTGGTAAACCGGAACCTTCCTATTGCATCAAAATTATTGCATAGTTTTGGGGAAGAAGTTGAAGGCACAAGCATGACATGTTGGAATGACTCCCTTTGATATGGAGAGTATTAATGCTTCTGGTAATTGCAATAAAGATGATTAAATGCGCACTATAAATGCAAGTCGTTGCTGTTGATTATGGATGCTTTTTCTTGACTTTCCGGTGGTGGGTGGCCATGGAGGAGTAGGTCGCACATTTGATAGCTCCCGCCTGTGATGGATTTTTGGATCTTTCCCCTCGTATTGTTCTGGATTTTATGGGATAAATCGGTGAAGGTGAAACAGTAAGGAGAAATCCCCCTCTAGTGTATGGAGAATTGGAAGAAGTGGCCATGTGAGAAGACAAAGTCCTACAAGGAATACATGAGTGGAGCCTGCAACACGGGAAGCATGGTGGAGAGTAAGGGCCGCGGGGAGATGGCACAGTGATCGACGGAGCAGCTGG
>NW_024056025.1:274656-491375 GCF_902713615.1 Scyliorhinus canicula
TGTTGAGGAATTACGCGATGCAAAATCCAAACTTGAGCATTATCATGAAATTAGAACAGGATTGGAAAACAAATCCTTTAAAGTCCAGCAACTATCTTTTCAAATTGAGGAATTGCAACATAAAGTTCTTGAAATTAAGTCAAAATACCAACAGTTGCCATCAAAAACTGAGTGAATTGAAATAGAAAATTGCAAGTTAATCGAAGAAAGATGTGTTTTAGAAGGAGAAATGAACAATTTAAAAGGACACTGCAAAATCCTGATAGACAGTCATGCAGTTCATAATTTAAACCAAAGCACAGCTCAGATTCAACAAGCAGCTGAACAAACAGTTCAAATTCAGCAAGCAGCCCAATTGGCAATAGCACAGCCGAGATCAAGTGTCAGGACTAAATTAAAATCTAAAATTCATTTGCCAGTTGAATCAGATGAAGATAGTGATGCAACCACGTTTTCCTAACAATGCAAATACTAAATTATTTGACTAGCCCCTTTTAAAATGCAAACGGGATTAGAGTTGGAAAGCAAGAAAGTAGAAGAGGAAGGTGAAACTGTCACGACAAAAAACCGTATTTGACCACCCTTGGATTCATGAACCAGCAGACCCTGAAAAAACTGACAATTGGTCCAAAGATCTTCAACGCCCTAAAAGGGTGGTATGACCACATGGGATCAACTTCACAGATTAAAACCCGTTTATCATCTCCACCCATTTGATGGAGTACAAATTCTGACTGTTGTAGTAGGCATTCATGCAGTGGCAACTCTTGGACTAGAGGTAGAAATTGCCCTCGAAGAGGATTTGCTAAATTTAGAAGCTGGTTGGCTGGCAATCAAAAATTGGCTATTAAAATTTCGCCCCTCGAGAATTGATTGGTCTAAGATCACATCTTGCATTTCAAAATATAATGAAGATGTGGGGGCAGCAGGGTAGCATGGTGGTTAGCATAAATGCTTCACAGCTCCAGGGTCCCAGGTTCGATTCCCGGCTGGTCACTGTCTGTGTGGAGTCTGCACGTCCTCCCCCTGTGTGCGTGGGTTTCCTCCGGGTGCTCGGTTTCCTCCCACAGTCCAAAGATGTGTGGGTTAGGTGGATTGGCCATGCTAAATTGCCCGTAGTGTCCTAATAAAAGTAAGGTTAAGGGGGGTGTTGTTGGGTTACGGGTATAGGGTGGATACGTGGGTTGAGTAGGGTGATCATGGCTCGGCACAACATTGAGGGCCGAAGGGCCTGTTCTGTGCTGTACTGTTCTATGTTCTATGTTCAGGATTTCGAGGAAAGATTTTTACATACTTGGATAGAACACTCCGGAATGACACTCGGACATGAAACTGACACATGGGACACAAGCACTTTAAGTCCATTTAAAACGGCTTTTCTAGCCGGTGTTAAACCTGAAGTTTCTGCTGCCTTGAATTTGGTTTTACCGGCTTGGGCCACAGCTGGTACATATCGCGACATAGTTAGCGATGCATTCAGATAGATCGTGATTTGCACAACCAGGCAATCTTAAACACTGCAGCTGCTCAAATGCAGCCCATGGTACCTTTTGCTCAAGTTCAGCCGATGTTACCCATTGCTCAATTTCAGCCTATGTTATCTGCTGCTCCAGCAGCGGCTTTTGCAGCGTCTACAGGAATATCAGCAGTAACTACAATTTCGCCACAAGCGTCAGGGCAAACATGTACCCTTGCTCCATTAAAATCAGGTCAAAAAATACCACAATGTCTTTTCTGCGGTAGAGTCGGACACTGGATGGCTACATGCTATCAAACAACGGATGGATTCGCGAGATGATAATGAAGTAGACAATGTTCACTACAATACGTTTCCACCTCGTGGTCAATCACGTAACGCACACAAACAAGATGCACCCAGACTTGCGTACAGGGATTCTAGACCCTCCCAGCTGTTTCCATGTTGGGGGAGCCTTACCCACGTAGGGACATATACGATGACGACAATACTGTGAATGAAATGTTAAACAACTGTCCTCCAGCTCAAAGACGTTCTCTGTATGATAATTCAAAAAACGACGTAACCCCACTCTTGATGATTCTCTCCATTTTTCTCTACATGCACTCGTGGAACAGAAAAATTATGGACTATATATTTCACTAAGAGTGGGAGGTATTCATATCGATTTATTATTTGACACTGGAGCTGAACTTACCTGTGTTACTGAACAGAATGCTGCTTTCTTTCCCCTAACTGCAGAAAAATTGAAGCTTTTGCTGCAGGAGGAGATTCTATTACTCTTCGGAAGACTAAACCACTGCTTTTAGAATTTGGACCACATCAACTGATGACATCAATATGGGTAGGTCCAGTAACACAAACACTTCTAGGTATGGACATCTTATCACAACTAAATTCTTCACTCAATTTCAATAATGGAAAAATCACCTGGTCCATTAGACACATCAAAAAAATGAAATACAAAATCATCCAATTTGGGCAATTGACAAAAATTATTGTGGTCTTTTGAAAATGGAACCAGTCACTTTTATGGGATCTGCTCCATCTTATACCAAACAATACCCTATTAATAGAACTTCAATTCAAGGCTTTCTACCTATAATAAAACAACTTGAAGAAAGGGGTATTTTAGTGTGCATTCACAGTTCATCAAACAGGCCTGTAAAAAAGGCTAATGGCACATGGCGCCTTACTATTGACCACAGAAAAGCAAATCAATTCATTGTCAGAAAAGCTCCTTTAGTGGCAGATCCATCTACAATTTTTAACTCTTTAACTCCTGACCTTCAATGGTTTTCAGTCATGGATATGGCAAATGGCTTCTGGTCAGTACCACTAGCTAAGCAAGTACAACCATTGTTTGCTTTTACAGTTAATCAGCAACAGTACACATGGACTAGACTACCACAAGGTTTTCACAATAGCCCAACTACCTACCACATGGCTCTGCAGAATCATCTCAGGCAACTGCCTGATCTGTCTTCCACCATTATCCAGTATGTAGATGATGTTCTGATAGCCTCCATCAATAAAGATGATCATGAGAAAGATCTACAGGTGGTTTTGGACCACCTCAGTACTAATGGTCACAAAGTTAGCTTTACCAAAGTACAAACTGCCCAGGAAGAAGTTGTTTACTTGGGTCAGAAAATTTCCAAAGGCAAAAGGGAACTTACTCAGGACAGAACAGCTGCCATTGAAAAGAGCGCGAGAGGAGAGACAGCCAGGACATTGAAAAGAGCGCGAGAGGTAAGACAGCCAGGACATTGAAAACAGCGCGAGAGGAGAGACAGCCAGGACATTGAAAACAGCGCGAGAGGAGAGACAGCCGGGACATTGAAAAGAGCGCGAGAGGTAAGACAGCCAGGACATTGAAAAGAGCGCGAGAGGTAAGACAGCTGGGACATTGAAAAGGGCGCGAGAGGAGAGACAGCTGGGACATTGAAAACAGCGCGAGAGGAGAGACAGCCAGGACATTGAAAACAGCGCGAGAGGTAAGACAGCCGGGACATTGAAAAGAGCGCGAGAGGTAAGACAGCCAGGACATTGAAAAGAGCGCGAGAGGAGAGACAGCAGGGACATTGAAAAGAGCGCGAGAGGAGAGACAGCCAGGACATTGAAAAGAGCGCGAGAGGAGAGACAGCCGGGACATTGAAAACAGCGCGAGAGGTAAGACAGCCAGGACATTGAAAAGAGCGCGAGAGGAGAGACAGCCGGGACATTGAAAACAGCGCGGGAGGAGAGACAGCCAGGACATTGAAAAGAGCGCGAGAGGAGAGACAGCCGGGACATTGAAAACTGCGCGAGAGGTGAGACAGCCAGGACATTGAAAACAGCGCGAGAGGAGAGACAGCCAGGACATTGAAAAGAGCGCGAGAGGAGAGACAGCCGGGACATTGAAAACAGCGCGAGAGGTGAGACAGCCGGGACATTGAAAACAGCGCGAGAGGTGAGACAGCCGGGACATTGAAAAGAGCGCGAGAGGTGAGACAGCCAGGACATTGAAAACAGCGCGGGAGGAGAGACAGCCAGGACATTGAAAACAGCGCGAGAGGTAAGACAGCCGGGACATTGAAAACAGCGCGGGAGGAGAGACAGCCAGGACATTGAAAACAGCGCAAGAGGTAAGACAGCCGGGACATTGATAAGAGCGGGAGGGGACACATTGAGAGCGGCGGGGTGCCAGTGGGAGCAAAGATAATATAAGGCGGGAACCGGAAGTACGACCCGCGGACTTCTGGGAAGGATTTTCTCCTAGCCAATAAATTGTGGTGGAGAGGATACCCGAGACACTACACGTGTAGTGTCTCCCACCCGCCCTCCTCCTCTAACCTAATAATAAGACCCATTGGGGTGAGCAGGTAAGTGCTATATTATATTATTATTTTTTTATTTGTTTTATATTTGTTAACCAGAGCTTGGTTGAAATTAGTGGGATGGCAGGGAAGGTAGTGCAATGTTCCTCCTGCAGGATGTTTGAGGTGAGGGATGCTGTTAGTGTCCCTGCTGATTTTACCTGCAGGAAGTGCAGCCAGCTCCAGCTCCTACAAGACCGAGTTATGGTACTGGAGCTGGAGCTGGATGAACTTCGGATCATTCGGGAGGCAGAGGTGGTCATAGATAGGAGCTTCAGGGAAGTAGTTACACCAAAGACTGGAGATAGATGGGTAACTGTAAGAGGGACTGGGAAGAAGCAGACAGTGCAGGGACCCCCTGCGGTCGTTCCCCTGAGTAACAAGTATACCGTTTTGGATACTTGTGGGGGGGACGACTTACCAGGGGTAAGCCATGGGGTGCGGGACTCTAGCACGGAGTCTGTCCCTGTTGCTCAGAAGGGAAGGGGGGAGAGGAGCAGAGCATTAGTAATGGGGACTCAATAGTCAGGGGCACAGATAGGAGATTTTGTGGGAGCGAGAGAGACTCACGTTTGGTATGTTGCCTCCCAGGTGCAAGGGTAAGTGATGTCTCGGATCGTGTTTTTCGGGTCCTTAAGGGGGAGGGGGAGCAGCCCCAAGTCGTAGTCCACATTGGCACTAACGACATAGGTAGGAAAGGGGACAAGGATGTCAGGCAGGCCTTTAGGGAGCTAGGATGGAAGCTCAGAGCGAGAACAAACAGAGTTGTTATCTCTGGGTTGTTGCCCGTGCCACGTGATAGTGAGACGAGGAATAGGGAGAGAGAGCAATTAAACACGTGGCTACAGGGATGGTGCAGGCGGGAGGGATTCAGATTTCTGGATAACTGGGGCTCTTTCTGGGGAAGGTGGGACCTCTATAGACAGGATGGTCTACATCTGAACCTAAGGGGCACCAATATCCTGGGGGGGAGATTTGTTAGTACTCTTTGGGAGGGTTTAAACTAATTCAGCAGGGGCATGGGAACCTGGATTGTAGTTTTGGGGTGCGAGAGATTGAGAGTAGAGAGGTCAGGAGCACAGATTTGACTTCGCAGGAAGGCGGCAGTGTTCAGGTAGGTGGTTTGAAGTGTGTCTATTTCAATGCCAGGAGTATACGAAATAAGGTAGGGGAACTGGCAGCATGGGTTGGTACCTGGGACTTCGATGTTGTGGCCATTTCAGAGACATGGATAGAGCAGGGGCAGGAATGGTTGTTGCAGGTTCCGGGGTTTAGGTGCTTTAGTAAAGTCAGAGAAGGGGGCAAAAGAGGGGGAGGTGTGGCGCTGCTAGTCAAGGACAGTATTATGGTGGCAGAAAGGGTGCAAGATGGGGACTCTTCTTCCGAGGTAGTATGGGCTGAGGTTAGAAACAGGAAAGGAGAGGTCACCCTGCTGGGAGTTTTCTATAGGCCACCTAATAGTTCTAGAGATGTAGAGGAAAGGATGGCGAAGATGATTCTGGAAAAGAGCGAAAGTAACAGGGTAGTTGTTATGGGAGACTTTAACTTTCCTAATATTGACTGGAAAAGATATAGTTCGAGTACATTGGATGGGTCGTTCTTTGTACAATGTGTGCAGGAGGGTTTTCTGACACAATATGTTGACAGGCCAACAAGAGGTGAGGCCACTTTGGATTTAGTTTTGGGCAATGAACCAGGCCAGGTGTTAGATCTGGAGGTAAGTGAACACTTTGGAGACAGTGACCACAATTCGGTGACCTTTACATTAGTGATGGAAAGGGATAAGTATACCCCGCAGGGCAAGAGTTATAGCTGGGGGAAGGGCAATTATGATGCCATTAGACATGACTTAGGATGTGTAGGATGGAGAAGTAGGCTGCAAGGGTTGGGCACACTGGATATGTGGAGCTTTTTCAAGGAACAGCTATTGCGTGTTCTTGATCAGTACGTACCAGTCAGACAGGGAGGAAAGGGTAGAGCGAGGGAACCGTGGTTTACCAAAGAAGTGGAATCTCTTGTTAAGAGGAAAAAGGAGGCCTATGTGAAGATGAGGCATGAAGTTTCAGTTGGGGCGCTTGATAGTTACAGGGAAGCGAGGAAGGATCTAAAGAGAGAGCTAAGACGAGCAAGGAGGGGACATGAGAAGTCTTTGGCAGGTAGGATCAAGGAAAACCCAAAAGCTTTCTATAGGTATGTCAGGAATAAAAGAATGACTAGGGTAAGAGTAGGGCCAGTCAAGGACAGTGGTGGGAAGTTGTGTGTGGAGGCTGAGGAGATAAGCGAGATACTAAATGAATACTTTTTGTCAGTATTCACTCAGGAAAAAGATAATATTGTGGAGGAGAATGCTGAGGCCCAGGCTATTAGAATAGATGGCATTGAGGTGAGTAGGGAAGAAGTGTTGGCAATTCTGGACAAGGTGAAAATAGATAAGTCCCCGGGGCCTGATGGGATTTATCCTAGGATTCTCTGGGAAGCCAGGGAAGAGATTGCTGAGCCTTTGGCTTTGATTTTTAGGTCATCATTGGCTACAGGAATAGTGCCAGAGGACTGGAGGATAGCAAATGTGGTCCCTTTGTTCAAGAAGGGGAGTAGAGATAACCCCGGTAACTATAGGCCGGTGAGCCTAACATCTGTGGTGGGTAAAGTCTTGGAGAGGATTATAAAAGATACGATTTATAATCATCTAGATAGGAATAATATGATTAGGGATAGTCAGCATGGTTTTGTGAAGGGTAGGTCATGCCTCACAAACCTTATCGAGTTCTTTGAGAAGGTGACTGAACAGGTGGACGAGGGTAAAGCAGTTGATGTGGTGTATATGGATTTCAGTAAAGCGTTTGATAAGGTTCCCCACGGTCGGCTATTGCAGAAAATACGGAGGCTGGGGATTGAGGGTGATTTAGAGATGTGGATCAGAAATTGGCTAGTTGAAAGAAGACAGAGAGTGGTGGTTGATGGGAAATGTTCAGAATGGAGTTCAGTTACGAGTGGCGTACCACAAGGATCTGTTCTGGGGCCGTTGCTGTTTGTCATTTTTATAAATGACCTAGAGGAGGGAGCAGAAGGATGGGTAAGTAAATTTGCAGACGACACTAAAGTCGGTGGAGTTGTAGACAGTGCGGAAGGATGTTGCAGGTTACAGAGGGACATAGATAAGCTGCAGAGCTGGGCTGAGAGGTGGCAAATGGAGTTTAATGTGGAGAAGTGTGAGGTGATTCACTTTGGAAAGAATAACAGGAATGCGGAATATTTGGCTAATGGTAAAATTCTTGGTAGTGTGGATGAGCAGAGGGATCTCGGTGTCCATGTACATAGATCCCTGAAAGTTGCCACCCAGGTTGATAGGGTTGTGAAGAAGGCCTATGGTGTGATGGCCTTTATTGGTAGAGGGATTGAGTTCCGGAGCCATGAGGTCATGTTGCAGTTGTACAAAACTCTAGTACGGCCGCATTTGGAGTATTGCGTACAGTTCTGGTCGCCCCATTATAGGAAGGACGTAGAAGCTTTGGAACGGGTGCAGAGGAGATTTACCAGGATGTTGCCTGGTATGGAGGGAAAATCTTATGAGGAAAGGCTGATGGACTTGAGGTTGTTTTCGTTAGAGAGAAGAAGGTTAAGAGGTGACCTAATAGAGGCATACAAAATGATCAGAGGGTTAGATAGGGTGGACAGCGAGAGCCTTCTCCCGCGGATGGAGGTGGCTATCACGAGGGGACATAGCCTTAAATTGAAGGGTAATAGATATAGGACAGAGGTCAGAGGTGGGTTTTTTACGCAAAGAGTGGTGAGGCCGTGGAATGCCCTACCTGCAACAGTAGTGAACTCGCCAACATTGAGGGCATTTAAAAGTTTATTGCATAAGCATATGGATGATAAGGGCATAGTGTAGGTTAGATGGCCTTTAGTTTTTTTTCCATGTCGGTGCAACATTGAGGGCCGAAGGGCCTGTACTGCGCTGTATCGTTCTATGTTCTAAAGCAGCTAAATAACCCTCAACTGTACAGGAAGTCAGATCTTTCTTGGGACTCTGTAATTTTAACATAAATTGGATTGATTCTTATACTCAGTTATGCCAGCCATTGAATGATATTTTAAAAGGAAACAGAAAATCAAAAGATCGAGTTAAACTCAATTCTGAACAAAAACAATCATTTCTGAATTTGAAAAAGACCCCGTGTTCAGCACCAGCCTGAGGTATTCCAAACAACGGAAAACCTTTTACCATGTTTGTTCATGAAAGAGATGGTTACATGACTGCAGTACTAGCTCAGGAACATGGTGATCAGCTAAGACCGGTTGGATACTATTCCCTTAAACATGTCAATGTGGCACTAGCATTTGGCAGTTGTTTACGAGCCATGGAAGCCACATGTCGAGCTGTAATGGCAACATCAGGGCTTGTCCTGAACCAAAAGTTAACCATTAAATGTCCACACTCAATCCATTCTCTACTATCCAGGAACAGTGTCACAAGTTACATCAGCTAGATGGACAGTAGTTTTGGAAGCTCCCAACCTATATTTACGCAAAGCCAGTCCTGTAAACCCATCATCTTTGCTCCTGCTTCCCGAGGAACAAAAGGGAGGGGAGGGAGAAAGGCATGACTGTGTGAAAATAATCAAGGAAATGGAAGAAGTACGCTGAGTAGAGGAAGAGCCACTGCAGAACCTAGATTTAATCCTGTTCACTGATGGTTCCTCTTTTATTGACAAGGGTATCAAAAATGCTGGGTGGGCAGTCACAAGCCCATACGAAGTATTAGCTGAAGGAAGTTTGAACCCAGGTACATCAGCTCAGCAGGCCAAATTAAAACCACTAACAGAAGCATGCCGTATGGCAAGAGATAGAACTGCTAACATCTATACTGACTCCAGATATGGTTCTGGAGTAGCATATGATTTTTGCCATCTGGGGAGAAAAAGAGGATTTTTCACAACAGCGGGTACACCTATGCGAAATGCAAAGGAAGTACAAGATCTTCTAGAAGCTATGGCCTTACTAAAAGAAGTATCAGTTCTAAAATGTAAAGCCCCTACTCATGAGGACACTATGGAAGCAAGAAGAAATGCTCTTGCGGACCAAGCAGCAAGGGAAGCTGCCTCCCTTTGTGCCTCTCAATGGCATCAGGAATCCAGTCACATTTACAAATTGGGAGTAACCACCTTATTGCAGGATTTATCTGAAATGCAGGATGTTTGTACAGTGGAAGAAAAATGGACATGTTTAGAATCATGTATTCAACCATATGATGATGAAATTTGGAGAGAAGTTCAAACTTGTAAACCCAGAACAAACCATTATCTTATTCTGAGACCGACCACAAAATGCTGCTGGCCCCGATCCAAAAGCCTCTCATGGCAGTTTTAATAGACTGTGAGATTTTTAAACAAGAAAAGCCTGTTCAGTTAAGCGATGAGCCTAATGGCAAACAAAGTGTAATACAACTTAGCCCATTAAGCACCAAACAGCTTGGAGTTGTTTTTGTCACTGGTTTAAAACCAGAACTGTCTGCAGCTTTAAACTTGATCCTACCATGACCTCAGTCCGAAACCTAAACTGCTAACAAAGACACGTTAATCGTTGCCTCTCCTCCTCCATTAATGACAAATCCAGCCCTTACACTCACTTAAAAAAATAAATCCAGAAGATTCCTTTCTCGTGTTGAAGACGACTATTTTGCGAAGACGACCATTTAGCGAGTTTCCGATTTCATGATTACACACTGGACTCTTACGATGAAGGCCCGCCTCCTGGCTACAGGGATATGGGATAACTCACGTATCGCTAAAAAGTTGCCAAGAACTGTCAACTTGAGAAAACTGTCATTATTTTGAATGTTGCTTTATTAATTTTAAGAAATTAAGGGCAGCACGGTGGCCTAGTGGTTAGCACAACTGCCTCACGGCGCTGAGGTCCCAGGTTCGATCCCGGCTCTGGGTCACTGTCTGTGTGGAGTTTACACATTCTCCCCGTGTCTGCGTGGGTTTTGCCCCCACAACCCAAAAATGTGCAGATTACGTGGATTGGCCACACTAAAATTGCCCCTTAATTGGAAAAAATAATTGGGTAATCTAAATTTATAAAAGAAAATTAAGAAATTAACATATCTTGTTAGTTGTGCCTCCTTTAACAGAATCGATGAATTCATCTGCAGAAAACCAAGATTCAGCGCAAGATTGGTTCAGTCATATATTCAATATGTTATTGTATTTGATATTTTAAAATAAATGTTTAAAATTAGCCTGGAAATTAAAACTTCAGACAATGAGGAAGTTGTTTTGTTAAAAACAAAACTCTGATTAAAAGCAAATCTATATTCCAAAAGAACACATAATTCTAGAACATTTGATAACGGGAATTTGGCAGCAATCCAACTTTTACTCCCAGTCCATTTGAGTGACATATATGAAAAACGTTTAGAGATGCAAATGGCATCATTCCAATTTATCCACCCACTGTCCGCCCTTTTTGTCTCTGCAGGAAAATTAACCCTTTCAACAAGCTTTTGTGTATAATCCAGAAGATGTCAAAGACTTAGCAATTCACATCCAATACAAAGTTGACCAACCCTTTGATTACACTTGTTGGGGTTGACTTTCCAATTGGTTGGGTAGCACAGGAATTAACATCATTTAGGGACTTTTCCTATTTTGCATATTTGGACTTATCATTTACTTACTATTGCTGCTGATCAGATACTTTAGCTAATGCAGGCCTACCCATAGTGCCCCACCAATCCACATGGTTCATATTTATTCAAATACACCACTAGCCAATAACATCAAAATGGAAGGTTTTGCTGAAGTATTATTTACTGCATTATTATTCATTTATTAGTGAATTATTATTAATAATTTATTACTAAATCACATTATCAACTTTGATAATTTTACCATTATTACTAAATCATATACTCAACATTTTACTGTATAATCATTTGATCTTTCAAGTAAATTGTTCATTAATTTATCTTTTCAAATATGTTAAAATGCCTTTCTATAGTTTTCATGGTGCAATTTGTCTTCAAATAATTCAGATAATATGTGTAAATGTAATTTCAGCTTTGGGAGCTATGTAAACATGATCTCTACTTTGTATAGAATGGTAGTGTCACGATGTTTATTTTACACTGTGCTTTATTTCTTTAAGCATCTAGCAATTGTGAGAGTGAGAGTGTCCCAGTGAACTGACTGTGGAAAGAGCTTTAACCAGTTACACAGCCTGAAACAAACATTGCACCGTTTACAGTGGGGAGACACCATGCAGGTGATCTGTGTGTAAACAAGAATCAAAGTGATCATCCAAACTGGAGAGACACCTGCAGCATGGATAAACCGTGGAAATGTAGGGACTGTGGGAAGGTATTCAGTTATCCATTCACACTGCAAATTCATCAACACAATCACACTGGCGAAAGACAGTTCACCTGCTCTGTATGTGGGAAGGGATTCACTAATTCATCTGATTTTCTGACACACCAGCGAGTTCACACAGGGGAGAGACCATTTATCTGCTCTGAGTGTGTTTGGAGTGTGGAGCATCCTCCTCCAGATCGCATATCACAACTGCTGATACACAAGCGACTTCACACTGGGGAAAGACCGTAGACCTGGTCTATTTGTGGGAAAGGTTTCACAAATTCATCTTATCTTCGGACACACAGGCAAGCTCACACTGGAGAGAGGCCATTCACCTGTTCCATCTGTGGTAAAAAAATTCATTCAGTCATCACTCCTCACTACACACTTCATACCAACTTAGGCTTACATTAAACAATGAAGTTACTTTGAAAAACCCCGAGCCGCCACATTCCAGAGCCTGTTCGGGTGCACAGATGAAGAATTCAGAAATGCAAAATTACCTAACAGCACATCTTTCAGGACTTGTGGGAGAAAACTGGAGCACCCGGAGGAAATCCACGCAGATACGGGAGCACCTGCAGACTCCACACAGACAGTGCCGCAAGCGGGAATCAAACCTGGGACCCTGACATTGTGAAGCAACAGTGCTAACCACTGGGCTATCCTCCAGTTGCCGGGTAGATGTCAGTGTTCTAGCTGTACTAGAACAGCTTGGCTAGGAGTATGGTACAAGTCTTTAATACTACTGCCAGAATACAGGCGGAATTCTCCCCCCCCCCCCCACGCAGGGTGGGGGAATCGCGGGGGTGCCACGTGAGTCCCGCCACGCCACCCCGGCACCCGCACATGATTCTCCCAGCACCCCAAACCGGCGTGGCGCGATTTACGGCTGGCTGCTGGGAGAATCGCAGCTCGCCATTTGTAATGAGCAAGCGGCGATTCTCCAGCCCGGTTGGGCCGAGCGGCAGGCCCAATATGACGGGTTCCCACTGGCGCTGTCCACACCTGTTTGCTGCCGGCTGGAACAGTGGAGGGAGATGCAGCACCGGGGGTGGGCTCAAAAGGGGTCTGGCCCGCGATCGGTGCCCACCGATCGGCGGGCCGGCCCCTCTGAAGGAGGACCTCCTTTCCTCCCCCACCCCGCAAGATCAATCCGACATTTCTTGCGGGTCACCCGAGGGGAGGACGGCAACCGCGCATGCATGGGTTGGCGCTGGCCAACCTGCGCATGCGCAGGTGACGGCCGCATAATGTATGCCGCGCCGCTTTTACATGGCACCAATGACCGGCCCGTGTAAATGATGCGGCGGCGCTCCGAGCCCCCCAGGGGTGGGAGAATAGGGGGCGAGAAGCGGCCTCCGATGTCGGAGTGAAACACTCTGGTTTTCACTCCGCCGTTGGGACTTAGGGCGCAATTCTCCGCACTCACGACGGTGCAGAGAATAGCGGGGGTCGTAAATTTTTACGGCCACGCTAGTCCGACGCCCTCCCGCTATTCCCCCCCCCCCCCCCCACGCCCGACACGAATCGCTGCCGCCGTTTTTTTACGGCGAGCGGCGATTCTCAACTGGCCGATGGGCCGAATTCCAAGCCCTTTACGGCCGTTTTTACGAACGGCAAACACACCTGGTCTGGCCGTTCGTAAAAACGGCCGTAAAGTCCCCGATCTTGGCAACCATGGCACCGATTGGCACGGCAGTACCACGGCCGTGCCAAGGGTGCCATGGGCCCGCGATCGGTGCCACCGATCGCGGGCAGCGGGTCCGATTCCCACGCACTCTTTGTCCTTCCGCCGCCCCGCCGTATCAATTCGCGGGGCAGCTGAGGGGCATCCCGGCCCACGCATGGGCGGGTTTCGCGCAAATGCGCGATGACGTCATCCGCGCATGCGCGGGTTGGAGTATTCCAATCCGCGCATGCGCGGCTGACATCATGCGATGCATCAGCCGTCGCAAACTCTGGCAAGCGGGCTTAACGAAATTCGTTAAGCCCGCGATGCCGGAGTTCACGGCCGCGGCATGCTAGCCCCGACCGGGGACCAGAATCGGTTCCCGGTCGGGGAGGGGGAGGCTGGCTTCAAACCCGCCCGTTTTTGACGCCAGCCTTACGATTTCTCCCTGTTTGGGAGAATCGCGCCCTTGTTTCCCGATGGGAGAATCTCGCCCAATGTCTTTGCAGTATTCACTGCCTTCAGCCATTTATTGATATCACGTGATGTGAATCAAATTGGCTGAAGACTGGCATCTGTGATGTTGGGACCTCTGGAGGAGACCAAGCTGGGTCACCCACTCGGCACTTCTGGTTGAAGATTATTGTGAATATTTCAGCCTTGTCTTTTGCACAAATGTGCTGAGCTCCTCCATCATGGAGGATGGGGATATTGTGAAGCCTCCTCCTCCAGTGAGTTGTTTAATTTCACCACAATTCATGATTGGATATGGCAGGACTGCAGATCTTAGTTCTGATATATTGGAAAGACCTTCTCCATTCACCTTTTTCCCTGATGAAGGAGTTGCGCTCTGAAAGATGGTGATTCGAAACTAAACTGTTGGACTTTAACCTGGTGTTGTAAGACTTCTTACTGTGCCCACCCCAGTCCAATGCCGGCATCTTCACATCCTGTTCACATCCTGGGGCTGTTTAGCACAGGGCTAAATCGCTGGCTTTGAAAGCAGGCCAGCAGCATGGTTCGATTCCCGTACTAGCCTTCCTGAACAGGCGCCGGAATGTGGCGACTCGGGGCTTTTCACAGTAACTTCATTTGAAGCCTACTCGTGACAATAAGCGATTTTCATTTCATTTTTTATTTCATTTCATTTCCTGATATATCAGATAGATATTGTTCTGACAGTGCCACCTGGTGTAAATAATTTGATTGAATATCCAAAGATTGGATTGGATTTTGTTTATTGTCATGTGTACCAAGGTACAGTGAAAAGTATTTTTCTGCGAGCTGCTCAACAGATGATTAAGTACATGAAAAGAAAAGGAAGTAAAAGAAAATACATAATAGGGCAACACAAGGTACACAATGTAACTACATAAACACCGGCATCGGGTAAAACCTGGTAGGAGTTAATGTGGACATGCCGAATTTCCATAGTTTCGGGAGGAAGTATAGGCGCTGTTGTGATTTCTTGGTGGTAGCGTCTACGTGGGCAGACCAGGACAGATTTTTGGAGATGTGTACCCTAGGAATTTGGAACTGCTAACCATCTCCACCTCGGCCCGTTGATGCTGACAGGGGTGTGTACAGTACTTTGCTTCCTAAAGTCAATGACCAGCTCTTTCGTTTTGCTGGCATTGAGGGAGAGATTGTTGCAGCTGCACCACTCCTCTAGACTCTCGATCTCCCTTCTGTACTCATCGTCATTTGAGATCCGGCCCACTATGGTCGTATCATCAGCAAGCACAGGGGTGACAGGCCGAATTATTTCCATCGATAATGGAATGAACAGTCAATATCAGGGAATAGAGAGAAAAAGAGAGGGGAATAGAGAGAAAAAGAGAGGGAAAGCAATGATTCCGAGACAGAACCCAGTCCAAATAGAATCCGGGGAGCTGAAAACAAGGTTGGAAATGCTTAAAAATCTCTCCTTATTCCCAGAAATGAAATATAAGAGAGTACCGGGACAGAACGGTGGTGCAGTAGTTAGTACTGCTGCCTCATGGTTCCCAGATCCTGGGTTCAATCCAGGCCCCGGGTCACATTCTCATAGTGTCTGCATGGGTCTTACCCCCACATCCCAAGAATATCTGTAGGTTAACTCGATTGGCCACGTTAAGTTGCCCTTTAATTGGAAAAATGTCTATAGTGAGCACCTATTCACAAAAATGGGTGTGTTTTTTTTTGAAAAGCAATTGATCTCAATTGGGTAACAAATTTATTTTCACTGCAGTGTCACGGTTCAATGGCGCTGTAATTACCCAGTATTCCCTTTGTATGTGCAAGTGCCCTATTCACTCCACAGGAGCCAACCGCGCAGGCGCAATGCTGGGCTGTATGTGGAGCATGCGCAGTGTCACTTTGCTTGGGGCCCTGTGCGTGCAGGAGACGCTTTTCTGAACGGGTGAGAGTCGGTGGGCCGGAGGGAGGAATGGAGCCGGGAGTGGGGGTGGGGAGGGAGCCGAGGCTTCATAAACATCCAGTGCAGGTCTCACAACCTCAATAGGAACTTGGAGGCCCCGAGTTTGTAACACCCAAACTTTTCCCCAGGTACAGGCCCAGGTGACCGGCCCGACCTTGGATCAGTGGGGAGTGAAGCGCATGCGCCGTTATGTGACGCAATAGTGTGGGCGGGGCCTTAGGGTTGCGGTGACCAGGGGAGAGTCTCCTTTGGGGCATTTCTGTTTTCAGAGCTGGATTCAGGTGGATGCAGAGGCGACACTGGTTCAGATGGTGATGGACATCCTGGTGCATCCTTAGCCACCGAGAGTAATTATGCAACATGTCGAGGATTTGAAAGCGAGAAACATGCCCCAATTTGATGCATTTTTGTTATGAGGCATCGAGGTGTCGCTCAATTCTCAGCAACATTTGTCACTGAGCCACACAGTGGAATATCAGAGCAGGTGGACAAAGGCTTGTCTGCAAGGTAGGTTTTAAGGAGATTCTGAAAATAGGAAAGTGAAGGAGTGAGCAGGAGAGGTTTAAGGAAGAATTCCACAGCTTGGCTCTCAAGCAACTGAAAAAACAGGCATAGTCATAGTGATTAATATTGCAAATGCTAAATACAGCATTGTGGCGCAGTGGCTTAGCCCTGCTGCCTCACAGCGCCGAGGTCCCAGGTACGATCCCGACTCTGGGTCACTGTCCGTGGAGAGTTTGCACATTCTCCCCGTATTTGCGTGGGTTTCGCCCCCACAACCCATCTTTGGTGGATTGGCCACGCTAAATTCCCCTTAATTGGAAAAAATGAATTGGGTACTCTAAATTTATTTTTTAAAAAGCAAAAAATGTTGAGAATGCTCATGACCATAACATGTAAGATATAGAGCAAAGTAGGACATTCGGCCCATCGAGTCTGCCCTGCCATTCCATGAAATGGTGGCTGATCTGATATCCTCAATTCCACTTTCTCGTCTTATTCCCATAATTCCCATAATTCCCTTGATTCGCTTCCTGATTTGCAATTGTCTATCTCAGTCTGAGTCCAGAATTAGATGAGAGCAAACATCTCGGTGGCTGGATGAGATGACAGAGATAGGGACACACAACCCTGGAGGAAAAGGTGCTTCTTAAACAGGAAATTTTATAGGTCACTGAGTCACTGGATTAACTCAATATTACAGGGAGGTTGAATGTGGGAGGTCATCTGAGGGTGCGTTAGGATAGTTGGGTCGAGTGGAGATAAAAGAATGGATTGGGTAGCATAAGTCGATAGCACTGTGGCTTCACAGCACCAGAGTCCGAGGTTCGATTCCCCGCTGGGTACCTGCCTGTGCGGAGTCTGCACGTTCTCCCCGTGTCTACGTGGGTTTCCTCTGGGTGCTCCGGTTTCTTCCTCCGGTCCAAAGATGTGCATGTTAGGTGGATTGGCCATGCTAAATTGCCCTTATTGTCCCAAAAGGTTAGGAGGGGTTATTGGGTTACGGGGATAGAGATGAGAAATGAGGGCTTAAGTGGTTCGGTGCAGACTCGATGGGCCGAATGGCCTCCTTCTGCACCCTATGTTTATGTCGGCCAGACCAATTAAGAACGGCAGATTTTCTTTTCTGTTCATTCTCGGGATGTGGGTGTCGCTGGCTGGGCCAGCATTCACTGCCCATCCCTAATCGCCCTTGAACTGAGTGAATCTCAGAGCATTTTAAGGGTCAACCAGCTGACTGGATCTGGTGTCAAGTGTAGGCCAGACCAGGTAAGGATAGAAGATTTCCTTCACTGAAGGACATGAGTGAACCTGATGGGTCATTATAACAATCAACAATTGGCTGGGTTAGCCACTCAGTTTAAGGGAAATTAGGGATGGGCAATAAATGTTGGCCCAGCCAGTGACTCCCACAAATCATAAAATAGAACCCTGGAGTCTCCAGTCAGTCAATCCGGGAGAGTTGGCATCCGGTCCAGGCTCGCAGCGCATGCCATCATGGTCATCAGTAGACTTCCAATTAATTAAAATGTTACCTTCTGCCTTGGTGAGATTCATGCCGGGGCCTCTGTAAAATCATTAGAACAGTAAAAAAATTTTTTGCATCTCTGAAAAAAATAGTTGGCCCCTCGAGCCATCTCCTTACACACAAACTAGGAGTCGGTCCCTGGAGCCTGCTCCTTACACACAAACTAGGAGTCTGTCCCTCGAGCCTGCTCCTTACACACAAACTAGGAGTTGGCCCCTCGAGCCTGCTCCTTACACACAAACTACGAGTCGGTCCCTCGAGCCTGCTCCTTACATACAAACTAGGAGTCGGCCCCTCGAGCCTGCTCCTTACACACAAACTAGGAGTCGGCCCCTCGAGCCTGCTCCTTACACACAAACTAGGAGTCGGCCCCTCGAGCCTGCTCCTTACATACAAACTAGGAGTCGGTCCCTCGAGCCTGCTCCTTACATACAAACTAGGAGTCGGTCCCTCGAGGCTGCTCCATCATTCAAAAATTTTAACCTCAACTTCACATTCCTGCCGACCCCGATAATATTTCACCCTCTTGCTTGTCAAGAATCTATCCATCACTGCCTTAAAAATATTCAAAGACGGGGCAGCACGGTGGTGCAGTGGTTAGCACTGCTGCCTCACGGCGCCGAGGTTCAAGGTTCGATCAAGGCTCTGGGTTTCTGTCTGTGTGGAGTTCGCACATTCTCCCTGTGGTTGTGTAGGTTTCGCCCCCACAACCCAAAGATGTACAGAGTAGGCGGGTTGGTGACGCTAAATTGCCCCTTAATTGTTAAAAATGAATTGGGCACTTTAAATTTATTTTAAAAAAAATATTCAAGGACTCTGCTTCCACTGCATTTTAAGGACGGAAGTTCCAAAGTCATAGAATCCCGACAGTGCAGAAGGAGCCCATTTGGCCCATCAGGTCTGCACCAACCCTCTGAAAGAGCACCCCACCCAGGCCCACCCCATCCATTCCCACACCATCCTCATAACCCCACCCAATACCCACGTCCTTGGAGACGAAGTGGCAATTTAGAAAGGCCAAATGCACCTAACCTGGCTAATCCATCTAACCTGGCTAATCCATCTAACCTGGCTAATCCATCTAACCTGGCTAATCCATCTAACCTGGCTAATCCATCTAACCTGGCCAATCCACCTAACCCGGCCAATCCACCTAACCTGGCCAATCCACCTAACCTGGCCAATCCACCTAACCTGGCCAATCCACCTAACCTGGCCAATCCATCTAACCTGGCTAATCCATCTAACCTGGCTAATCCATCTAACCTGGCCAATCCACCTAACCTGGCTAATCCATCTAACCTGGCTAATCCATCTAACCTGGCCAAATCCACCTAACCTGGCTAATCCATCTAACCTGGCTAATCCATCTAACCTGGCTAATCCACCTAACCTGGCCAATCCACCTAACCTGGCTAATCCATCTAACCTGGCCAATCCACCTAACCTGGCCAATCCACCTAACCTGGCTAATCCATCTAACCTGGCTAATCCATCTAACCTGGCTAATCCATCTAACCTGGCCAATCCACCTAACCTGGCCAAATCCACCTAACCCGGCCAATCCACCTAACCCGGCCAATCCACCTAACCCGGCCAATCCACCTAACCTGGCTAATCCACCTAACCTGGCCAATCCACCTATCCTGGCCAATCCACCTAACCTGGCCAAATCCACCTAACCTGGCCAAATCCACCTAACCCGGCTAATCCACCTAACCTGGCCAATCCACCTAACATGGCCAATCCACCTAACCTGGCTAATCCATCTAACCCGGCCAATCCACCTAACCTGGCTAATCCACCTAACCTGGCTAATCCACCTAACCCGGCCAATCCACCTAACCTGGCCAATCCACCTAACCCGGCCAATCCACCTAACCCGGCCAATCCACCTAACCTGGCTAATCCACCTAACCTGGCCAATCCACCTAACCTGGCCAATCCACCTAACCTGGCCAATCCACCTAACCTGGCCAATCCACCTAACCTGGCCAAATCCACCTAACCTGGCCAATCCACCTAACCTGGCCAATCCACCTAACCCGGCCAATCCACCTAACCCGGCCAATCCACCTAACCTGGCTAATCCACCTAACATGGCCAATCCACCTAACCCGGCCAATCCATCTAACCCGGCCAATCCACCTAACCCGGCCAATCCACCTAACCCGGCCAATCCACCTAACCCGGCCAATCCACCTAACCCGGCCAATCCACCTAACCCGGCCAATCCACCTAACCCGGCCAATCCACCTAACCCGGCCAATCCACCTAACCTGGCCAATCCACCTAACCTGGCCAATCCACCTAAACCGGCCAATCCACCTAACCTGGCCAATCCACCTAACCCGGCCAATCCACCTAACCCGGCCAATCCACCTAACCTGGCCAATCCACCTAACCTGGCCAATCCACCTAACCCGGCCAATCCACCGAACCCGGCCAATCCACCTAACCTGGCCAATCCACCTAACCTGGCCAATCCACCTAACCTGGCCAATCCACCTAACCTGGCTAATCCATCTAACCTGGCCAATCCACCTAACCTGGCCAAATCCACCTACCCTGGCCAATCCACCTAACCTGGCTAATCCATCTAACCTGGCCAATCCACCTAACCCGGCCAATCCACCTAACCTGGCCAATCCACCTAACCTGGCCAATCCATCTAACCCGGCCAATCCACCTAACCTGGCCAATCCATCTAACCCGGCCAATCCACCTAACCCGGCCAATCCATCTAACCTGGCTAATCCATCTAACCTGGCTAATCCATCTAACCCGGCCAATCCACCTAACCTGGCCAATCCACCTAACCTGGCCAATCCACCTAACCCGGCCAATCCACCTAACCCGGCCAATCCACCTAACCTGGCCAATCCACCTAACCTGGCCAATCCACCTAACCCGGCCAATCCACCTAACCTGGCCAATCCACCTAACCCGGCCAATCCACCTAACCTGGCCAATCCACCTAACCTGGCCAATCCACCTAACCCGGCCAATCCACCTAACCCGGCTAATCCACCTACCCTGGCCAATCCACCTAACCTGGCTAATCCATCTAACCCGGCCAATCCACCTAACCCGGCCAATCCACCTAACCTGGCCAAATCCACCGAACCTGGCTAATCCATCTAACCCGGCCAATCCACCTAACCCGGCCAATCCACCTAACATGGCCAATCCACCTAACCTGGCCAATCCACCTAACCCGGCCAATCCACCTAACCCGGCCAATCCACCTAACCCGGCCAATCCACCTAACCCGGCCAATCCACCTAACCTGGCCAATCCACCTAACCCGGCCAATCTACCGAACCCGGCCAATCCACCTAACCCGGCCAATCCACCTAACCTGGCCAATCCAGCTAACCTGGCTAATCCATCTAACCCGGCCAATCCACCTAACCCGGCCAATCCACCTAACCTGGCCAATCCACCTAACCTGGCCAAATCCACCGAACCTGGCTAATCCATCTAACCTGGCTAATCCATCTAACCTGGCCAATCCACCTAACCTGGCCAAATCCACCTAACCCGGCCAATCCACCTAACCTGGCTAATCCACCTAACCCGGCCAATCCACCTAACCCGGCCAATCCACCTAACCTGGCCAATCCACCTAACCCGGCCAATCCACCTAACCTGGCCTATCCACCTAACCCGGCCAATCCACCTAACCCGGCCAATCCACCTAACCTGGCCAATCCACCTAACCTAGCTAATCCACCTAACCCGGCCAATCCACCTAACCTGGCCAATCCACCTAACCCGGCCAATCCACCTAACCTGGCTAATCCACCTAACCTGGCTAATCCACCTAACCTGGCCAATCCACCTAACCCGGCTAATCCACCTAACCCGGCCAATCCACCTAACCCGGCTAATCCACCTAACCTGGCTAATCCACCTAACCTGGCCAATCCACCTAACCCGGCTAATCCACCTAACCTGGCCAATCCACCTAACCCGGCTAATCCACCTAACCTGGCCAAATCCACCTAACCTGGCCAATCCACCTAACCTGGCTAATCCATCTAACCTGGCTAATCCACCTAACCTGGCCAATCCACCTAACCTGGCTAATCCACCTAACCTGGCTAATCCACCTAACCTGGCTAATCCACCTAACCTGGCTAATCCACCTAACCTGGCCAATCCACCTAACCCTGGCCAATCCACCTAACCTGGCCAATCCACCTAACCTGGCCAATCCATCTAACCCGGCCAATCCACCTAACCTGGCCAATCCACCTAACCTGGCCAATCCACCTAACCTGGCCAATCCACCTAACCCGGCCAATCCACCGAACCCGGCCAATCCACCTAACCTGGCCAATCCATCTAACCCGGCCAATCCACCTAACCTGGCCAATCCACCTAACCTGGCCAATCCACCTAACCTGGCCAATCCACCTAACCTGGCCAATCCACCTAACCTGGCCAATCCACCTAACCCGGCCAATCCACCTAACCCTGGCCAATCCACCTAACCTGGCCAATCCACCTAACCTGGCCAATCCACCTAACCTGGCCAATCCACCTAACCTGGCCAATCCACCTAACCCGGCCAATCCACCTAACCCTGCCAATCCACCTAACCTGGCCAATCCACCTAACCTGGCCAATCCACCTAACCTGGCCAATCCACCTAACCTGGCCAATCCACCTAACCCGGCCAATCATCTAACATGGTCAATCCGCCTAACCTGGCTAATCCACCTAACCCGGCCAATCTACCTAACCTGCACATCTTTGACCTCTGTGAGGAATCCGGAGCACCCAGAGGAAACACAGACACAGGGAGAACGTGCAAACTCCACACAGTCACCCAGGGCTGGAATTGAACCTGGATCCTTGGTGCTGTGAGGCAGCCGTGCTAACCACTGTGCCACCTCCTGTCTTACAACCCTCGAGAGAAAAATATCTTCATCACCATCTGAAATGGATGACCCCTCATTTTGCAACAGTGACCCCCTTGTTCCAGATTCTCCCACAAGAGGAACCATCCTCTCCACATCCACTCTGTCAAGACCCCTCCGGATCTTATATCGTTCACTCCAGGTGTGGTGAGTGTGATTCACACCGGATTATAATCTGTAGATACATGTGCCTACATTGTAAGTGCAGTTGCACTACCTGACCACCAGGGGGAGTAGCTCTTGGAATGCTCGAGAATTGTACTGGGCTTCTCCCTTGGTTCCGCACAGGACTCCTCTCCCTGGAGCTGCTGTATAAAGATCAGTGCCACATGGTCAGCCGGCCAGTTTACCGAAAGTTCAATGGCTAACCGGCTGGCTCTGTTGAGAGTATATTAAAACCGCTATTCTAATCCTACAAGCCCGTGTCCGTTGAATTGTTGGTTCCAACACCAGGTTTTACCCAGAACTTTAAATCTGTGTCCCGACTGCTTGTACGATCAGTGAATGGAAACAGAGTTTCTTTGTCCACCCAATGGAAATCTGGCATAATCTTGTGTCCCTGAATCAAATCTCCCCTCAACCTCCTTTGCTGGATCCATTCTGGTAAATCTCCTCTGCACCTTCTCCAAGAACCTTCACATCCTTCCTGAAAAGTGGTGACCAGAGCTTTATAAAGATTCATAGAATAGAATTGGAGCCATAGAATTCCTACAATGCAGAAGGAGGCCATTCAGCCCATCAAATCTGCAGTGATTCTCTGCAAGGGCACCCTGTCTAGGCCCACACCCCTACCCTGTCCCTGTAACCCCATAGCCCCACCAAACCTGCACATCCCTGGACACTAAGGGGTAATTTATCAAGGCCAATCCACCTAACTTTCCCTTCTTTGGACTGTTAGAGGAAACCTGAGCACCGGGTGGAAACCCACGCAGACATGGGGAGAAAGTGCAAACTCCACACACACAGTCACCAAGGCCGAAATGAACCCGGGTCCCTAGCGCTGTGAGGCAGCAGTGCTAATAATCGTGCCACCAGAAGCATAGTTTTGGGATCAATATTACTGTTTATGAATAAAAGCAAATTACTGCGGATGGTGGAATCTGAAGCCAAAGAGAAAATGCTGGAACATCTCAGCAGGTCTGGCAGCATCTGTAGGGAGAGAAAAGAGCTAACAAAGGACCATCTGGACTCAACATGAGATCTTTTCTCTCCCTACAGATGCTGCCAGACATGCTGAGATGTTCCAGCATTTTCTCTTCGGTTACTGTTTATGAAGCTCAAGATTGAATTTGCTTTGCCAACTATTCTCTTTAATATGACTTGTAGATATACAAAATCCCTCTTCACCTCTTTCTCTCTCCTCCCAAAGAGGCCAGTTGGGTTTTTATGACAATCTAGCAGTTTTCATGGTCACTTTTTCCCAGTGCCGGCCCCACAAATGACCAGAATCATTCAGCTCAATTTCACAACCTGCCTTTGTGTTTTTGTGGGTTCTCTCTCACTCCCTATTTTCTGTTTTAAATCAGTTTCACAGGGCATTCGAAGGGGAGGCTTCAAAGTCCGGAAACTCAAACCAAGCATCACATCAGGATCTGACAGAGCCCTCAATTTATCATATCCTGAATATCAGCGGATTTTGAACATGGAAGGAAAAAGCATCGTTCACAGTGGGGAGAACCCGTACACGTCATCGGGCCCCATGAGACAGAAATGCAGCCGCACTGAGGAGAAACCGTGGAAATGTGCGGACTGTGGGAAAGGATTCACTTCCCCATCCCAGCTGGAAACTCATCGACGTGTTCACACTGGGGAGAGACCATTCACCTGCTCCACCTGTGGGAAGGGATTCACTCAGTCATCCCACCTGCTGAGTCACCAGCGAGTTCACACTGGGGAGAGACCGTTCACCTGCTCCACCTGTGGGAAGGGATTCGCTAAGTCATCCAACCTGCTGAGTCACCAGCGAGTTCACACAGGGGAGAGACCATTCACCTGCTCCACCTGTGGGAAGGGATTCACTAAGTCATCCAACCTGCTGAGTCACCAGCGAGTTCACACAGGGGAGAGGCCATTCACCTGCTCCACCTGTGGGAAGGGATTCACTAAGTCATCCAACCTGCTGAGTCACCAGCGAGTTCACACTCGGGAGAGACCATTCACCTGCTCCACCTGTGGGAAGGGATTCACTCAGTCATTCCACCTGCTGAGTCACCAGCGAGTTCACACTGGGGAGAGACCGTTCACCTGCTCCACGTGTGGGAAGGGATTCACTGAGTCATCCAACCTGCTCAGTCACCAGCGAGTTCACACTGGGGAGAGACCATTCACCTGCTCCACCTGTGGGAAGAGATTCACTCAGTTATCCCACCTGCGGAAACACCAGCGAGTTCACACTGGGGAGAGACCGTTCACCTGCTCCACGTGTGGGATGGGATTCTCTGAGTCATCCACACTGCGGAAACACCAGCAAATTCACACTGGGGAGAAACTGTTCACCTGCATCGAGTGTGGGATGGGATTCACTCAGTCATCCAACCTGCTGAGTCACCAGCGAGTTCACACTGGGGAGAGACCATTCACCTGCTCCATGTGTGGGAAGGGATTCACTCTGTCATCCACACTGCGGAAACACCAGCGTGTTCACACTGGGGAGAGACCGTTCACCTGCTCCACGTGTGGGATGGGATTCACTCAGTCATCCGCCCTGCTGAGTCACCAGCGAGTTCACACTCGGGAGAGACCATTCACCTGCTCCACGTGTGGGAAGGGATTCACTCGGTCATCCAACCTGATGAGTCACCAGCGAGTTCACACTGGGGAGAGACCGTTCACCTGCTCCACGTGTGGGAAGGGATTCACTGAATCATCCACACTGCGGAAACACCAGCGAGTTCACACTGATGAGAGACCGTTTCAATGTCCAGACTGCGGGAAGAGCTATAAAAGTTCTGGGGAATTGATGAACCATCAACGTGTTCACACTGACGAGAGACCGTTTAGGTGCTCTCACTGTGGGTCTGGGTTCAGACAATCATCTTACCTCACTGCACATCAGCGAATTCACACCGGGGAGAGGCCATTCACCTGCTCCCAGTGTGGGAAGGGATTCACTCAGTTATCCCACCTGCTGAGACACCAACGTGGCCATAAGTAACCACAGTGATTGGATTTTGCTGTGAACTCACATTCAGGACTGAACCATGTTCATGTGGGTCTCTTTCTGCTGATGACAAACTCCAGCATTTACAGGGGCTAATATTCTGGCTGAAAGTTAAATAAATTAGAATTATGTTAAATACGCAGTGTTGAAGTTTTTTAATATCTCTGACACAAGTAAGTTCCTTTTGAAGTACTCTCGCTCTCCCCTGTCTCTTCCATCCTCACCTCCAACAAGAAGTGTGAGGAGCTTGTGGAGCTTCTTTGTGACTGAGATTGAGTCAATCCGATCAGCTGCCTCTGCTGCTTCCCTCCCTTCCACGAGCCCACCGGACCAAACTGTCTCTAAATTTCATCCTTTTGACTTCTGGTGGCGGCCATGGAGTAGGAGGTCGCGCATTTGGGAGCTCCCGCTCGTGACGGACCTTTTGAACCTATTCTCCCGATTTTTTTCGGAATTCTATTAGAAACATCGGTGGAGAGTGAGACAGTGAGGAGAAATCCCCCACCAGTATGTGGAGCCGTGGACCAGAAATGGTTGTCCAAGAAGAATTAGTTGAGCAACGAAGCTGACTGTAGAACCTGCAGCACGGGAAGGCATGGCAGAGGCGCAGGATCCCGGTTTGGTGGCACAGTGGTCAATGTTACTGCGGGTGGAGTTCATTCAGGAGAGCTTCGGCAAGCAAATGAAGGCAACCTAATTAAGGCAAGGATTGATTGGGTGGAACAGGGGCTGGAAGCCCATGGACCGGCGATCCAGAAGGTCCAGAGCACGAGGACCATTTAACCGCTTTGGAGGTGGAGGTGGGGCTGATGAGGGACCACCAGAAAAAGTTGCAGGAGGACCTGGAGAACAGGTCCCAGAGACAGAACCTGAGGATTGTCGGCCTCCTGGAGGGCAGTGAAGGGTCGGACGCAAGGGCATATGTGACAAATATGCTAGAAAAGCTGATGGGAGATGGGGCGTTTTGTCGACCCTTGGAAGTAGATAGAGCGCTTGCGAGGAAGCCGCGAGCGATATGAACCTCCGGTTCCTGGATAAGGAGTGGATTTTGCGGTGGGTAAAGCAGACACTGAGCTGCAAGTGGGAGAACTGTGAGCTGCGCATCTACCAGGACCTGGGCGTGAAACTGGCCAAAAGACCAGCTGGATTCAATAGGGTAAAATCGGCCCTCTTCAAGCAGGGGGTGAAGTTTGGGATGTTATACCCAATGCGTCTATGGGTCACGTTTGAGGGCCAAGAACTTTACCTTGAATCGCCGGACGAAGCGATGGACTTTATCAAAGACAAAAGGCTGGCAGGAGTTTGAGGGCATTGAACCTTGGGCGAGGGTATTGCGGTATCGATTCTGTTAAAGTTTCCTTAGTTTTGATCTGTATATGCAGTGCTCTCTGTGTAACAGTTTTTTAGGCCGTTGCTTAGATTTGTAAAGTTAACTTTATTTCAGTAGGTAGATGGTGGAGGGATTTTTTCTACTGTGTGTTGATTGGGGACTGTGATGTTTTGAATATGTATGTTCGAGGGGGGGTGGGATAGGATGTCTGGCGCCATGAGTGGGTTACCAGGCTAGGTGGGCTAAATCACGGAAGTGCAGTGGGGGAGGGGGTGGTGAGCAGGTGGTAAGTTTGTTAAGGGGGGTTGGGATTCTTGTGCTGCTAATAGTGGGGCGGAGGGGGAAGCGGGAGCTGCTCTTCTGACAGAGGAGAAACTGTTGCTGAGAGACAAAAGGGGAGGTCGAGGACCAACGGAGGTGAGGAACGCGAGCTGGAGGCTGGCCTTAGAAGGGTGATCAGTACATGGAACGTTAGAGGGCTGAATGGGCTGGTTAAGAGGGCTCACATGTTCACACATTTGAAGGGATTGAAGGCGAAAGTGGCAATGTTACAGGAGACACACCTGAGAGCAATAGATCAGACCAGATTGAGGAAGGGATGGGTCAGCCAAGTATTTCATTTCAGTGCTGGACTCTTACGACTAGGGGGGTCGCTATCCTGATCAACAAACGGGTGGCATTTGAGGCAGGGAGAATAGTGGCGGGCGTGGGGGCAAGTTCATCATGGTGAGGTGGGGGGGGTTGAGGTCAACGACAGGGAGGGTGCCAGCAGTAGCGAAGGAACTAAAGGGGTTCATGGAGTAAATTGTGGGGTGGGGGTAGACCCGTGGCGGTTCGGACGGCCAAGAGTGAAGGAATTTTCTTTTTTTCTCCCATGTGCACAAAGCGTACTGCCGGATCGACTTCTTTATTCTGAGCATGGTTCTGCTGGTGGGAGTGGTTGATACCGAATATTCGGCAATTGCTCTGTCGGACCATGCCCCACATTGGGTGGATTTACAGGTGAATAAGGAGAGAGGGCAGCGCGCGCAATGGAGGTTGGGTGTGGGACTGTTAGCGGATGAGGGGGTGTGCGGGTGGGTGAGGGAGTCTATCCAGAACTATTTGGAAATAAATGACACGGGGGATGTCTCGGCAGCAACGGTTTGGGAAGCGCTGAAGGCAGTGGTTAGGGGGAGTTAATGTCGATACAGACCCATAGGGAAAAGGTGGAGCGAGCAGAGAGGGATAGGATAGTTGGGGAAATACTCCAGGTGGACTGGACATATTCGGAGGCCCCGGAGGCGGGGTTATTGAAGGAGTGGCAGGGGCTACAAATGGAGTTTGAGCTGTTATCTGGAGGGAAGGCGGAGGAGCAACTGAGGAAGGCGAGGGGGGAGCGGTATACGAGTATGGTGAGAAGGCCAGTACGATGCTAGCGCACGAGCTGAGGAAAAGGGAGGCGGCCAGGGAGCTTGGAAGAGTGAAGGGCAGAGGTGGGAACCCGGTCTTGGACCCAGCAGGGGTGAACGGGGTGTTTAAGGAGTTTTCTAGCAAGTTATAGGAGTTAGAACCCCAGCTGGGGTAGAGGGGATGAGGCAGTTTCTGGGTGAGTTGAAGTCCGAAGGAAGGACTGGTGGAGGAGTTGGGAGCCCCGATTGGAATTGAAGAAATAGTAGAGGGGCTGGAGGCCAGGCATTGGGTAAGGCCCCGGGATCGGACAGCTACCCAGTTGAATTTTATAAGAAGTTCTCGGAGATGCTGGGCCCGCTGCTGGTGAGGGAATTTAATGAGGCAAAGGAGCAGGGTGCCCTTCCCCCAACAATGTCACAGGCCTCGATCCTGAAGTGCGAGAAGGACCCTGAGCTATGCGGGTCATATAGGCCAATCTTCCTATTGAACGTGGATGCCAAACTGTTGGCCAGAATATTGGCCTCAAGGCTAGAGGGCTGTGTCCCTGAGGTGATGAGGGAAGACCAGACGGGGTTTGTGAAGGGCAGGCAACTTACGGCCAAAGTCAGAAGCCTCTTAAACGTTATGAGAGGTGGGAGAGGGAAAGGTATCGGATATCTACAAAGATCTCATGGAGTCGGGGGAAACTCAGATAGAGGAGCTAAAGGGCAAATGGGAAGAGGAGCTCTGGGGAGGGATAGAGGCAGGTCTGTGGGCGGATGCCTTGAGCAGAGTCAATACATCCTCATCATGTGCCAGGCTCAGCCTGATACAATTTATGGTCGTTCACAGGGCAGACATTTTAAAAAAAATTTAAGAGTACCAAATTTATTTTTTCCAATTAAGGGGCAATTTAGCGTGGCCAATCCACCTAGTCTACACATCTTGGGGTTGGGGCGAAACTCACGCAAACACAGGCAGAATGTGCAAACTCCACACAGACAGTGACCCAGAGCCGGGATCGAACCTGGGACTTTGGCACCGTGATGCAGCGATTCTAACCACTGTGCCACCGTGCTGCCCCGTTCACCGGGCACACATGCCGGTGGCCTGGATGAGCAGGTTTCTTGGGGTAGAGGAGAGGGGGGGGGGGGGGGGGGGGGGGGGGACAGCAAGTCATGTCCGTATGTTCTGGGCCTGCCTGAAGCTTGGGGGATTCTGGCAGGGTTTTACAGATGTCATGTCCACGGCCCTAAAAACATGGGTGGTGCCGAGTCCAGAGATGCCGGATTTTGGAGTGCCAGCAGTCCGGGAGCGAGAGAGGCTGATGTCTTGGCCTTTGCCTCCCTGGTAGCCCGGAGACGGATATTGCTAGCGTGGAGAGACTCGAAGCCCCCGGAATCAGAGATCTGGGTTAGCGACGTGGCTGGATTTCTCAGACTTGAAAAATCAAGTTTGCCCTCAGAGGGTCAACGCTTGGGTTCATCCGGAGGTGGCAGCCGTTTGTCGACTTCTTTAGAGAAAATTAACTGTCAGCAGAGGCAAAAAACTTAAAGGGGGGTAGTTAGGCTATTCTCTGTTGAGGGTAGGAGGGACTGGTTAGGGATGGAGATGATTTATGCACAATGTTTTATGTGGATTTGCATTGTTTACTGTTGTCACTTATTATTATAAAATTACAAAACCTTAACAAAATGTATTTTTTTTTAAATCAACATCACCAAAATCAGATCATCTGCACATTGCCACATTGCTGTTTGTGCCATGTTGCTTTGTGGAAATTGGCTGCTGCATTTCCTATAACAGTGACGACACTTCAGAAGCACTTTGGGACATGCTGTGGTTATGAAAGGTGCTACAGAAGTGCAAGTTTTAAATTGAAGATTGATGCTTTCTGATATTAATTGATTTCAGACATCCCCAATTAATAAATTTGCTTTGGTTCGGACATGACTTTAACCAATTAAATCAAAGGCAGAATTCTGAACAGTAAATTTAAAAAGGAGTTTTTTTAAAGAAAAGCTTTACTGACTGACTTGAAGAAATTGACGTTTACAACTTCACGCAGGTGATCAGTCTGTGGAAGCGTAACCCACCCTGGCTCCTTCTTTGACACTAATTTCCTTGGAACTCGGCCTCGAGAGTCTTCAGTACTTGGCCAGCAAGGAAGACCTTTGGAAACTCGACTTTTACCCCCAAAGTGACCATTACCTCATGTCAGAGTTGGGCCTGTAGTAATATAACCATTGGTCAATTGGGCACCAGTTTAATTTAATTGGATCTTTAATTACTGAAAACCACCTTCTCTCATTACCTTTGACAGGAATACAATCGAACTGTTTCATACCAGCCCTTTACCTGATTCTGCACAATTCCTTATTCAAACAGTTTCAAACATTGAGGCTAATCAGAGTTGGAAGGTCTCTCTTGCTGCTATATTTATCCTCAATGCACATTCTTTATATACACAACAATGAAGCTTTTACATTTTTACAACAAATAAAACTCAAACTTTTACTATAACTACTGATTCATTATTGTTTAATTGTAAATCAATTAAAGATCACTGCTTATTTAATCATCTGTTACAGACTGGTAGCTAATTAATACAGTAATTTGTCATTGATACATTTGATACAAGATACACTAGTTCTCTACGCTTCACCTGGGATCTGTGTCTATGTATTTACATTGTGTATTTATCGTATGTCTGAGTTTTTTCATGTATGGAACGATCTTTCTGGACTGTACGCAGAACAAACCCTTTCACTGTACCTCGGTACACATGACAATAAATCAAATCCAATCAAAGAGACAGTTTCTGACTAATCTTCAGATTGAACAATGAGCCGCCTTAAAAATTATTCATTCATGGGAGGTGGGGGTCACTGGCTGGACCAGCATTTACTGCTCATTCCAATTGCCCTTGAACTGCTTGTCTTTTGAGGCTATTTCAGAGGGCACTTACGAATCAACCACAACATTGCTGTGGATCTGGAGTCACGTGTAGGACAGGCCACGTAAGGAGAGCAGATTTCCTGAAGAACATTCATGAACCAGATGGGTTTTTACAACAATCAACAATGTCATCATTCGACTTTTAATTTGAGATTTTATTCAAATTCAATATGTCATCGGCAGATTCGATCCCAGATCCCCAGAGCATTAACCTGGGTCTCTGGATTACTAGCCCAGTAACAATACCATTACTCCAATGCCCAGCTCACATAGTCTTGGCAGAGTATGATGTCTTGTAACTTCTCAAAATTATAAAAGTAATTTATTTTTCAAACAAATTCTGATAGCTCTGCAGTTTCTGGAAACATTTTGGTTGATCGTGTCATTTAAAAAAAATAAAGATCTAGTCTTTGCAATATGATTACCTAATACACCAATTCACTAATGATAATCAATGTTAACTACTGAATAATCATGAATTTAATTCTTGTTTTTTGCCATGAAAATGAAAATACTAAATTTTTGCAGTCCAGGGGTAATCAGCAGTCGAACACCAGGTAACTTAAAAGAACCTTTTATTTACCGTGGGGCTGCAACACAGCTGTAACTCAAGTGAAAAGCACATTTCTTTTTTTTTTTAATAAACAATTTTATTGAGGTAGTTTTTGGCTTTATAAACAGTTACAGACATCATCAGAAAGGAAGCAAAAAAGGCAAAAATGTGCAAACATCCACGTACTTTCAATACTTCCATCATACCGTATTGCACAAGCCCGCTCCCCTCCCACCCGTACTACCCGCCATATTTTCCCTCCTACTCTACTCTACCCCCCCCCCCCCCTCCCCCCACCCCCCTGCTGACGCTCACTCTCCCGCAAAGAAGTCAATAAATGGTTGCCACCTCCGGGTGAACCCCTGCACAGATCCCCTCAAGGCGAACTTAATTTTTTCCATCCCCAGGAAACTTGACATGTCCGCAAGCCACCACTCAGTCTTCGGGGGCTTTGAGTCCCTCCACGCCAATAATATTCGTCGCCGGGCTATCAGGGAAGCAAAGGCCAGCACATCGGCCGCTTTCTCCCCCTGGACGCCCGGGTCTTCCGAAACCCCAAAAATTGCCACCCCTGGACTCATCACCACCCTTGTTTTTAGCACCTGGGCCATGACCCCCGCAAATCCCTCCCAGTACCCCCTCAGCTCAGGGCATGCCCAAAACATGTGCACATGGTTCGCTGGTCCTCCCGCGCACCTAGCGCATTTGTCCTCTATCCCGAAAAATTTGCTCATCCGAGCCACCGTCATATGGGCCCGGTGAACGACCTTAAATTGGATCAGCCCGAGCCTTGCACATGTCGCGGTCGAGTTTACCCTACTCAGGGCCTCTGCCCACAGCCCATCCTCCATTTCCCCGCCTAGCTCCTCCTCCCATTTAAGTTTCAGTTCCTCTGTCTGGGACCCTTCCTCCCTCATGAGCACCTTATAAATACCTGAGACTCTACCCTCCCCTTCGTCCCTCCCAGAGATTATTCTGTCTAGGATCCCCATTGGCGGGAGGCGCGGGAAAGATGGGACCTGTCTACGAACAAAGTCCCGCAGCTGTAGGTATCTAAAATCATTTCCCCCTACCAACCCAAATTTCTCCTCCAAGCTCCTCAAACTCGCGAAGCTCCCTTCCAGGAACATATCACCCACCCTTCCCGCCCCTGCTCGCCGCCATACTCGGAACCCCCCATCCATACTGCCGGGGGCAAACCGATGGTTGTCGCAGATTGGCGCCCAGACAGACGCCCCCATCTCCCCCACATGCCTCCTCCACTGGCCCCATATCCGCAGGGTCGCCACCACTACCGGGCTGGTGGTGTACTTGGCCGGCGGCAGCGGTAGAGGAGCCGTGACCAGGGCTTCCAAACTGGAGCCCCTGCACGAAGCCGCCTCCACTCGCTCCCAAATAGACCCCGTACCCACCATCCACTTCCTTATCATAGCGATGTTGGCTGCCCAGTAATAATTGACCAGACTCGGCAACGCCAGCCCTCCCTCGCTGCGGTTCCTCTCCAACATCGCCTTCTTCACCCGCGGAGACTTTCCCGCCCAGACAAAGCTCATGATCAGCCCGTTAACTCTTTTGAAGAAGGACTGTGGGATAAAGATCGGGAGGCACTGAAAAATAAACAAAAATCGAGGGAGGATTGTCATCTTTACAGTCTGCACCCTCCCTGCCAGCGACAGCGGGAGTGCATCCCATCTCCGAAACTCTCCCTTCATTTGCTCCACCACCCTGGCCAAATTTAACTTGTGCAGCCTGCCCCAGTCTCGCGCCACCTGGATTCCCAAATACCGGAAATTTTCCTCAACTAACCTAAACGGTAGCCCTCTCAATCTGTTCTCCTGGCCCCTTGCCTGTACCACAAACATTTCACTCTTGACCGTATTTAATTTGTATCCTGAGAACTGGCCGAACTCCCTCAGCATTCCCAGTATAGTTCCATCCCGGCCACTGGGTCCGACACGTACAGGAGCAGGTCGTCTGCATAAAGAGAAACCCTATGTTCAACCCCGCCCCTCACCATCCCCTTCCAACCCTCTGCGGCTCTCAGCGCAATCGCCAGCGGCTCTATGGCCAGCGCAAACAGCAGCGGGGAGAGCGGGCAGCCCTGCCTGGTCCCTCGGTACAACCTAAAGTACTCCGACACTTCTCTGTTGGTCCTGACGCTGGCCCTCGGGGCCTGATATAATAATTTGATCCAATCCACCAATCCCTCCCCGAACCCAAACCGTCCGAGCACCTCCCATAGATATTCCCACTCCACCCGGTCAAAGGCCTTCTCGGCGTCCATAGCCACCACTACCTCCACCTCTCTACCCGCCGGGGGCATCATTATCACATTGAGCAATCTCCTCAGATTGGCCGCCAGCTGCCTACCTTTCACGAACCCCGTTTGATCCTCCCCAATCACCTCCGGTACACAGTCCTCCATTCTACCCGCCAGTACCTTTGCCAGGAGCTTGGCATCTACATTAATCAGGGAGATTGGCCTGTAGGACCCGCACACCTCCGGGTCTTTACCCCGCTTTAATATCAGAGATATGGTGGCTTGTGACATCGTCGGCGGCAGGGTCCCTCTGTCCCTTGCCTCATTGAAAACCCTCGCCAAGACCGGGCCCACCAGCTCAGAGAACTTCCTATAAAACTCTACTGGGTATCCATCCGGCCCCGGGGACTTCCCCGACTGCATGGCCTTTAGGCCCCCCAATACCTCCTCTACTCTAATCGGGGCCCCCAGCTCTTCCACTCGCCCCCCCCCAACTGTTGGGAATGTTAACCCATCCAGAAACCTTTTCATCCCCTCCGGTTCTTCTGGCGGCTCCGAAGTATACAGCTTACGATAGAAGTCCCGGAATACCCTATTCAATTCTGCCGGATCCTCCACTTTGTGCCCCCCCTCGTCCCTCACACTACCTATTTCCCTGGCCGCCTCCCTCCTCCTAAGTTGCTGCGCTAACAGTCTGCTAGCCTTTTCCCCATACTCGTACACCACTCCCCTCGCCTTCCTAAGCTGTTCCACGGCCCTGCTCGTGGATAGTGCCCCCAGTTCCGCCTGTAGCCTCTGCCTTTCCCTGAGTAAAACCTCCCCCGGGGACTCCGCGTGCTCTTCATCTATCCGGCCCATTTCCCTGACCAATCTATCCATCTCTGCTCGGTCTGCCTTGGCTCTATGGGCCCCAATTGAAATCAGCTCCCCCCGCACTACTGCCTTTAGCGCCTCCCACACGGTCGCCGCTGAGACCTCCCCAGTGTCATTCACCTGCAGGTAATTTTTTATACATTTCCGAAGCCTCTCGCAGATCCCCTCCTCCGACAGCAGTCCCACATCTAGCCTCCATTGCGGGCGTTGATACCTCGCTCCCCCGAACTGCAGGTCCACCCAATGCGGGGCATGGTCTGAAATGGTAATTGCTGAGTATTCCGTGTTCTTTACCTCCCCCCTACAGTCCCTGCTTAGCACAAAGAAATCTATCCTGGAATATACTTTGTGGACGTGCGAGTAGAACGAGTAGCCCCTTCCTGTTGGCTGTCCCTCCCTCCAGGGGTCCACTGCCCCCATTTGCTCCATAAACCCTTTCAGCTCCCTTGCCATTGCTGAGAGCCTACCCGTTCTGGGACACGACCGATCCAAAGTCGGGTCAAGGACCATGTTAAAGTCCCCTCCCATTATTAGCCTGCGAGAATCCAAGTCCGGGATCTTCCCCAGCACTCTTTTAATGAAGTCCACGTCATCCCAGTTCGGGGCATATATATTCACCAGCACCACTCTTCTCCCCTCCAGCCTGCCCCGTACCATCAGGTATCTGCCCCCCCTGTCTGCGGATATGCCCTCTGCCTCAAATTGCACACGCTTGTTGATCATGATTGCCACCCCTCTGGACTTCGAGTCCAAGTCCGAGTGGAAGACCTGGCTAATCCAGCCCTTCCTTAGCCTGGTCTGGTCTGACACTTTCAGATGTGTCTCCTGCAACATAATTACGTCCGCCCTCAGGGCCCGCAAGTGCGCGAACACCCGCGCCCTCTTAACCGGCCCATTCAGTCCCTTGACGTTCCAGGTGATCAGCCTGGTCGGGGGGCACATCCCACCCCCCCCACCCCGCCGGTCAGCCATAGCCTTTCTCGGGCCGGCCCCTGACCCGTGCGTCGCGCCCTTCCTGGCCCGCCCTATAGCTGCCTCCACCCTCGACCTCCTTTCCAGTGCCTATTTCAAGTCCCTCTCCCGTCAGCAGAACAACCCCCCCCTCCCCTAACCCCATCCCCCGATACCCCCACCCCTGCCATCTACTGGCTATAGCTTTCCCCCCCATCTGACTTCCTTGACTAGCCAATCTGCTAGCCCGGTGACTCAACACTCCGGCGCCTTCCTGTCCCATTCCCCTTGTTTCCCCGCCCTCCTCCCCACCCACTGGGGCAAGCCGGCTCCAGTGTCTTCCGCGAGCTGCACAAAAAGCCCAAACAGGAAAAAAAAAAGGGAAAAAACATAGAAAAAAGAGAAAAAGCACATAAATGTCCATGAACAAAGGAAAGAGTCTCAAATGTTCCGTTTGGCCCCATTGGCCCAGCAAACCGTTGAGCAGCAGTCCAGGCACATTCGGCGTTCCTCCCCACAGAAATCCTCGGGCCCTAACTCGTGTCCTTAGGGCCTCCTTTCGGGACCATCCCCAGGTCCCTCACAAAATCCATCGCTTCTTCGGGCTCGGAGAAGTAGTGGTGTTGACCCTGGTGTGTGACCCATAGCCGAGCTGGGAACAGCAGACCAAACTTCACGTGCTTCTTGAACAGCACCTCCTTCACATTCTTAAAGGCTGCTCGCCGCCGAGCCACCTCCTGGCTTAGGTCCTGATAGATGCGGAGCACACTGTTATTCCACGTGCTGCTCCTGGCGCTCTTTGCCCACTGCAGCACCCGCTCCTTGTCCACGAACCTGTGGAACCTAATCACCATCGGGCGGGGGGGATCCGCCCAGCCGCCCCTGCCTTGCCTGCACCCTGTGTGCCCCCTCCAGCTCCAGCGGTCGCGGAAAGGCTTCAGCCCCCATCAGCTGCTTCAGCAGGTCTGCTACAAACGCTGCAGCATCAGCTCCCTCCGCCCCCTCCGGGAGGCCGACCATCCTCAGATTGTTCCTGCGGACTCTATTCTCCAGCTCCTCTACTCTGTCCAGCAGTCTTCTCTGCCGCTCTTTCAGGCCGTCCACTTCTAGCGCTGCAACCGTTTGCGCATCCGCCTGCTCCTCCACCGCTTCTCCCAGCTCCTTAACTTTAACATCCTGGGCGTCCATCCTCTGGTTCAGCTGATCCACCGCTTTCTGGATTGGGTCCAAGCTGTCCCGCTTCAGCGCTTCAAAACTGGACTTCATTACCTGGAGCATGTTATCCAGCGCCAGCTGGATTGCTGAGTCCGGGTTCCGTGTGTCCGCCATCTTAGGTCCCAGGTAATTTTCTTCCGGTCCTTGTCTCTGTCCCTTTTTCTCCTTCTTCTTCTGCTTTCTGGAATCCCGCTGTTCCATATGCCGCAGCCCGCTCCTCAGCGCCTCCGCTGCCGCTTTCCTTCGCCCAGCTCCTTCAATTTGACCTCTTGGGCATCTGAAGTGGGTCCAAGCTGTCCCTCCTCAGCAACTCCAAACTTTTTCTTTTTCCCTTTGTCCTGGAGGAAGGAAGGTCCGTGGGTCCGCCATCTTAACCTGCAGGTCAGCTTCCTCCTTCTCTCTCTCTCTCCTTCTTCCTCACCTGCTGGCCTCCACACTTACATCCTCTGCAGCCCGCTCTCCTCCTCTGTTCCAGGCAGCCTTTCTGCCGCCTCCGTAGTCCCGCTATCGCGGGGAAACAGCTGTTCCAGCCGGCCGGAGTGAGAGCCCACCGAATGTGCGGCTCACTCGGACATCGCCGCCACCGGAAGTCTCCGAAAAGCACATTTCTCTTAGTTACAGTTGACTATATTCTTACAAAACCCATCAAGCCTTTCAATCATTAGTGATACAATTAGCTCATTACGCCCCTCCTTTAAGTAATTATTTTTTGCCATCATTAATAATAATTAGTTTGTATGTTTCATAGTATAGCAAGTTTTTATCGACAGTCCTGAGGAATGTAGTTCTCACAAACAGTTACAGTCTCCCACGGATGGTTCACAGGCTTTCCAGACAGCCAAGGCCGTGATAACGCTTTCTCGCAGAAGCTATTCATTTCACAATGCACGTATATAAGCTTGACATCCCATTACCCATCAAGCTCTGATTTTTAACTTGACCAATCTCTCATTCCATTTCCCATTAAGCTCTGATTCTAACTTGAGCCAAATTCTCATTCCCCCCTTTTATCATTTCATGATAACTTCTCATCTATAGCCACTTGTCTCAGTCTTTCCCATTCTATCTGCACTTCTATCATTTTCCTCCTTCCCTCTGCATCTTCTTTCTCATCCATTAGGCTCACTTCATGTTGCTGTATTAACTGTTGTGGAATTACTGCTGTACTGACACTTTTGCACAAGCATTTCATTAGGAAGCTAAGCATGATTATTATAAGTGTTACCACTCCCAGGATCACTAATCAATGCACCAGATAAGACCCCCATGATCCGCCCAGATATGTATTTATATGTAATTCCCTTTTCTGCCTTGTCCTTTGAAGGGTTATACTTCACTAACACATCCCTCCCTTATACTTTTGTCCTGGCGGTACTATGCCTGTTTTTGCAACTATAGTCCTATCTACATCCGATCCGATGGCAGGGCAATCTTCCTTCAGTTCTTCCATCAAGGAGGTCAGGGTTTGGTGAGGTTGTCACACGTAGGTCGAACATCCGTCCACTGGGGTCACATTCCTCCTTCCTCAGGGCCGTTGTTGATGCAGCGTAAAGGGTCGTCTTGACACGTGATGGACTCATTTTCCGCTACCGCCACAGGTTCTTTGCTTGGCCTCCCCATTTGTCTGCAAGAGTCCCAGCAGGACTACGGTGATAAGTAGGTACTTCACCCTACAGGCTGGGTGGAACAGTAACCTAGGGCTTGGAAACAAAAAGGTTACTTTTCATGTTACTTCAAAGCCTTACAATGATGGCTGTGGGTTCAGGCATTTTTCCCCAGTCCTTTCCTAATCCAATTACGAATCAGGAGATACTCTCCCGGATTAATAGTGACAGAAGGGAGGTATTTCCTCATAAGCAGCTCACACCCGTGAATGGAGGCCTTTCAACACCTTAATTAAGGTTATCACATAGTTGGCCATTTCAGTAGTCATTGTTTTCTTGATCCCAGGGAGTGCGAGAGGGTCTGACGTATAGAATTTTGGTGGGACTCAGTCGTGGCTTTCCGGCTGGGGTTGCACGTATCTGGAAGAGGGCAATCGGCAATAATTTGAGCCAAGTGGCTACAGTCTCTAGTTTCTGCCTGTAGTTTTGCCAGTTTCGTTTTTAATGTCTGATTAGCTCTTTCTTCCATTCTTGCTGCCTGGGGTCGGTACGCGCAATGTAATTGTTGTTTTATTCCCAGCTGAGTACAAAATTCCTTATTGATCTGTCCCACAAAATGAGGTCCATTATCAGAGCTTAATCGATGTGGAATCCCAAATCTAGGAACAAATTCTCTCATCAAAACTTTTACTACTGTGGAAGCTTTGTTATCTACAGTGGGGTAAGCTTCTATCCACTTACTAAATACATCAACAATAACCAATACATGTTTATAACATTGGCATTTTTCCAACTCAATGTAATCCATCTGGAGTGTCTCAAAGGGACCTTCCGGTAACGGGGTTTTACCCATTTCACAGGGTATTGCTTTCCCAGGGTTATATCGCTGACATACCAGGCAACGACTGCTAATGTTTTGTGCTATTTCCTGCAGCTTGGATGCCACCAAGTCTTCAGCAATATATCACCCGTAGCTCGTGCACCACAATGAGTTGCAAAGTGAACACATTCCGTGACCCAGGCTGCCAAGGCGTCGGTCATATAAGTTTGTCCTGCCG
This sequence comes from Scyliorhinus canicula, assembly GCF_902713615.1. Taxonomy (NCBI): domain Eukaryota; kingdom Metazoa; phylum Chordata; class Chondrichthyes; order Carcharhiniformes; family Scyliorhinidae; genus Scyliorhinus; species Scyliorhinus canicula. The sequence goes on from NW_024056025.1 coordinate 314,734, forward strand.
GGGTGACCCACAACTTAGTTACGTGATCATAATGACACCCCAATTCTTCCCACAACTCTTTCATACTTTTAGGAGCATCCTGCAACTTAACGACGTTGGTAATATTTGGCATTGGCTTTTCCGAGGGAGACTGGCTTGGTGATGTTTTTAGTCTGACTCACCACCATCTCCTTCCATTGGGAAGCTTCTTTGGTTTAGTGGTCTACCTGTTTATTTCCTATATCTGTTGGGGGTTTTACCCGATGTATGGGCAGTGCATTATTATCACAGTCAGTAGTGCTGCAGCCTTTTTCTTTATGCTCTTGGGAAAATAGTCACCTTTTGTACATATACTTGAATAGAATTTAAATATTTATCTGAGAAGTAAATTGGTTTCTTGTTTATTTTTTTAAAAGTCAATATGTTTAACAAAAATTGTCTATTTTTTTCCCTTATACTTGGCCAAAGCCATGCGTGACTCCAAAGGCATATCTAGTCTGTATAAATAGTCACCCTTAAATCCCTTCCGGGGACACAGGCGCGAATTAGGGCAAATAACTCGGCTTGTTGGGCTGAGAACGGGGTTTCAAAGGCTGCTGCCTCCAAGGTTTTCCCGTCCTGATTTACTATAGCATATCCTGATAACCGCTCCCCCCTTTCACCGATGGAAGCACTTCCATCTGTGAACATGGTCAGGTCTGGGTCATTAAGAGGGGCATCTGACAGGTCCTCCCTGACAGACGAATCGTCCTTTATAAGTGACATGCAATCGTGTCCAGGGTGTTCTTGCTCAAGCGGTGGATTGGTGAGAAAATTTGCAGGATTAATAGTGGTGCAATGGTGGAATTGGAGCTTTGGATTGTTCAAGAGATAAATCTCATACTTGTTCTGTCGAGCCATGGTGAGATGCTGAGTTTGGAGCTGGCCTAGTAATGCCGTGACTGAATGAGAGCCCAGGCTGGGAAAAGCTTGTTGTTTTAGTGGATACTGCCTGTACATACACACGCTCGGGTCTCATAAGACAGTTTACAGGGAATGTGGCTTGTTCAGCCATTTTCTGTCATTAATATCTAAGTTGTTCTATCTTCGCATTCAACCTTTGCATGTCTAGCGAATTTAATATAGAAGTTTCTGTCTTAAATCAAGTCACTACATTATTGATTATACCTCTTCTAACTCTGTGTAGGTCGTCATGCCCTCAAAATCTAGTGGCACCCTTGTCATTGGCAGCCTGCTTCATAATAACCTTACTTAAAATACTGTACATATTTAATTCGTATTATAAACAATACCGGAACATGTGAGGAGCAGACACAAGTTGTTTACGCATCCCATGTCTGTCCCCGAATGTAGCTGTAGTCGAGCATTAAAATAAGCTATATCCTTGGTCCAGTCTCTGACTGCTGGGATGCATATCCCATCAATAAAATTATATAAAGCCCCATAGTTCATATAGCTACACAAGTATCCTGTGTACGTTGTGAATGATATCCAAGCGCCTTGAAGTGCTTGTAGTTGTTCTGAGATCTCAAGAGTCATCACAAGTTTCCACAGGTGCTGCTGTCATGCCAGCCTTTCCTGAATGTTTAACCTAAAAATTTAAAGGAAAAGTGTCCTGGTCGTCACCAGATGTTAGATGTTATCCGTATGAAACTTTTCCTGTCTGGGCCGAACTTGAGATTTGTAAGTTCCAATTAAAATGCATCTTCAGCTGTTTTGACTTTTCATTACTTTATCAGAATTACAAGGCCAGAGCTCAGAGTGTGGACAGGCAAACCCAGCACGGGAGTGTTGGATTGCTGCCAAGTTCCTGTTATCAGGTGTCTGAGAACGATCTGTCTTTTGGAATATAGATTTGCTTCAACCAGAGTTGTGTGATTTTCCTTTTTTTAAAAAAAAACAGCTTCACACATTGTCTGAAGTTTTAATTTCCAAGCTAATTTTGAACAATTATTTTAAAATATCAAACACAATATGTTATTGAATCTCTGACTGAACCAATTTTGCACTGTATCGTGGTTCTTTCTCAGACGTCATGTTGTCATCACCCTACTTTTGTTTAAATTAGAAACATGATCATGGATATATTTAATTTACCCATCTGTTCTTTATACTTAATTCTGCAATCTCATAATTAAAACATCTGTGCTGTGAGACAGGTTAGTTTTACCCCACTGATGATTACAAAGTATTTGTGTCAGGGAAGTTTTAACCCTGAACTAATGAAACACCGGCTTGATCATATGTCAAATGCATTGCAACTTGTCATATGTATTTCAACTATCCTAACTTCCACTGAACACCATAAAACTAACATTTTCTTATTCTTACACACGTGATTTTGCACCCTGATTGAAATTCCTTGTGTATCAAAATTACCCGGGAAATGTCAATGATAGCCTTTGAAAGGAAAAAATTGTTAACTGTACTCAAACTATGATCTTTAAATCATAATGTCAGACGACACACCACAATAAGTTAGCGAAGGATTTTAGACTGTATCAGTTGAGGGATTTGAAACCATCAATTCAAGGTTACCAGTTGCTCTTGCGATTATTGGAACTCAGTAGAAATTTATGTTAAAAATTGTCAGGTGCAAATAAGAATTGTATTATTTGTCTTCTATTGATTACAACTTGAAAGTCATTTAAAAGGCACCGCGTAGAAGCTTTCAAATAATCACAGGAATTATCTCCTTAGACAAACAGCTCAAAACATAACTTTTAAAAGTCAAAGTCTGAAAATGAAATATGAATACAGAGACAGTGAATAGTTCAGATCAAAGTATAGATGCCTAAAACTCTTTCTCTCTCTCTCTGTCTATCTCTCTCTCTTTCACTAAAATGGCGGCAAAATCATCTATGGTAGAAATACCTGGCTTCGACAGTTAGTTAAAAATCCTTCTGGAGCCTATTTTAAAATTCCAGATTATAAACCCAAGGTTACTTTCTCAGAAGATAAATCGTAGCATTGAGATATTAACATTCACAGACCAAGCATACACATTCTCACAGGTCGTAAATATCAGAGTAAAGATACAGAAATTTCACAATAGCTCAGTTAAAATACTGAACAAAATCTTCTATTCTCCTTCGAAAACTTTATCGGTGTTATTCCATTTAAATCAATTTCCACTGATTAATTTTAGAGGCATTAGCTATTCTTAGAGACGCATATTTCTTTGTGCAGATGACCTTCTTGCTGAAATGGTTAACTTTTTGTACAGAATCGAAAGTGGTGGAGAATTTGGCATGATGCCATCTCCATCCGCTACGTGACTATTTATCCTTTCCTTCAATGTTACTCAAATTTCTTTTTTGTTCTTTAACTGAATTCAATTTTCAATGTTCGTTATTTAACTAGTTTTTGGAAAGAGACATTACTGGATGTTTATTTTTCTTTTATTTCAAATTAATTGAATTACTGCCGAATTTATTTGGATGGCTTGAAACAATCTGAAGTTATTCTCGACAAGTATCCATTGTGAAGTTCCTAACCTTAATCTTGTATTGACTTTACTCCCCATTTTTTGTTTTGGGAAGGGGATTTGTCATCCTCGGATATTCCTGAACAAAAACTAATTGAGCGTTTCAACCCCTTTCTGATCTTTTGGACTCTACTTTATTTGATTTTTTTTTTCTCCTTGAGACATTCCAGGACAGTCGTTAGCCGTAATTGTTGGCAGTTTTGTGATGTCCTTGCCAGTTTGCACAATCTGTACTGCCGCTATCTTTACCCGCTTTATTGCTATGCTTAAAGGAGTCAGAGCTCAATTCCTTTAAACTAGCCTGTTTTCCAAATGGTGTGAAGGCTTCATTTCAGTCATTTGTGCTTCTAACCGGTGAACTAAGATGATTCCTGCTTATTTGTCTTATCTCACTTCTGTGTATCTCACCATTTTTCTCTGTTCCACAGAGATCACACCCATTTTTGATCATTGTTTTTTTTTAACCAGAATATTTTGCTTTTCAAAAAACAAAAAAAAGAGGAATTTTAACTGACTCTTTTACTCATTTAGCCTTGTTACCAGATTCGTTGGATGTTATCTCACCGTCCGTCTGCCTTGCCGAGTGACTCATTTTTGGCAGTCAAAGGTTTGACTACTCGCCTTGTCCACTGGCTCAAGCAGCGTCCGGCTCAGCAACATCCTTCCAGACTACACCAAATGTTAGGGGTGAAAATATTCACACGCGGGCCTGATTATCAGTAAAAAAGCAGTTTATGTCAGAATTCTGGGAGACAAGATCTAGGGACTCCGCAGTCCCTGACAGCACCTTATCCCACTTAAGCTTAAACTCACATGGATTAATATACAGATTCAAGGCGGATAGCCTAATGACTTGGTTCTTTTCCCATATGTGCATTCCGTTTTCAAGACCTTGGCTGTTTTAACTATTCCTGTTCCCCCCCCCCCAGTGGCTATTTTTCTATTTAAATTTCTAAATTTTTCATTCTCCTAAATTTTTGTGCAATACCCCCCATAATTGTCTCAACTGCTCAGATGGATATTGTTCAGTGTTTGCAGTGTGCTGCCACTTTCAAAAGTTGTATCTAAAGTATTACCCATTGTACCCTTTGTCTGATGCCAGACGGTCCTTCCGATTACAATTTAATAGTGATCCTAGATCACTAATCCAATTTTGAATTTATTACAGGGTTATCCTGCCCTGTTTTTAAATTGATTAAGGAAATTACGTGTATGTTTTATGCCAGGATCCGCAACGTTTTTGCCCTGTTTTATGTGTTATTAGGCAGAGTTATCCGCATCTGCAGTGGATTATAATTTAAATCACGGAGTAATCGCGCTCTGTACAAGCCAATTAACAGCTCGAAGGTGACACCGTAAAGATTCTATATCACCCGCCTTACAAAGTTAACAGGAACCTTTTATCGCGAAGGTTTCAGGTAATAACAAGGATCATGTTGGCATCGATATCTCTTTACCACTTTTAACTATTTCTTAGGGACTCCAACCCTTGTTCTTTAGAGGACGCGAACCTCAGGGACTCTAACCCAAACTCTTTAGAGATTTTAACCTCAGGGACTCTAACCCAAGCTCTTTAGAGGACTCTAACCTCAGGGACTCTAACCCAAGCTCTTTAGAGGACTCTAACCTCAGGGACTCTAACCCAAGCTCTTTGAAATTCTGGGGTTCGCCAGACTGACCTGAATCTCGTAGGGACATCTCCAGCAGCAGGCAGTAGGACAGGCTCGCGACCGGGACAGCAAAGGGGGAAAAACCAAAGTGATAAAAATACTCACATTTGGGGGCCCTATTTTCCCCACGCGTCCGGAGGCGATCTGCCGCTTACACCGTCTGCTTCTGTCGACGCACCAGAGATCCCCGTTAGGGCCACCGTGTGATAATTCTAAATTTTCAGTCCGGAGGTAATCATCAGTCGAACACGAGATGACTTCAAAGAACCTTTTATTTACTGTGGGGCTACACAAGTGTAACTTCAGAGTTACAGCAAGTGAAGACAATTTTTTCTTAGTTACAGTTAACTATATATTTTACAAAACCCCCCAAACCCCTCCTTCATATAATTATTTCTGTCAATCATTAGTCACACAGTTAACTCATCAGTTGCATAGCATAGCAATTCTTTATCAAGGAAGGAGTAACTCATCCCACTACTGTGTTTCGTTCCCACGGACAGTTCACAGGCTCTCAGACAGCCAAGGCCGCGATAAGGCCATCCCAAGCCGAACACAGAAGCAATTCATTTCACAAGGTACGTACACATATTACACAAACCTGACATTCCATTTCCCATCAAAATCTGATTCTAACTTGAGCCAAACTCTCATTGAGATTCTGTTTGTCTCTTGTATTTTACTACTGTGACAGGACAGAGACCTGATTGAAGGGATTCAAACATAGGAGTTCTGGGAAAGACAGGCAAGAGGGGAGCTGGGAGAGAAACTAGAGAAAGATGTGGGTTCCGGGCTTGGGAAAGGATGACATTTCGAGACAGTTTGGTCCGGTGGGCTCGTGGAAGGGAGGGAAGCAGCAGAGGCAGCTGATCGGATTGACTCAATCTCAGTCACAAAGAAGCTGCACAAGCTCCTCACACTTCTTGTTGGAGGTGAGGATGGAAGAGACACGGGAGAGCGAGAGAACTTCAAAAGGAACTAACTTGTGTCAGAGATATTAAAATGATTCAACACACCGCATATTTAACACAAATCTAATTTATTTGACTGTTACACAGAATATTAGCCGCTGTAAATGGTCTAGAGTTTATCAGTACAAAGAGACCCAAATGAACATGGTTCAGACCTGAATGTGAGGAACAGCAAAATCCAAACACTGTAGTTGTTTGTGGCCTCGTTGGTGTCTCAGCAGGTGGGATGAAGAGGTGAATCCCTTCCCACACATGGAGCAGGCAAATGGCCTCTCCCCAGTGTGGGTTCGCTGGTGCTTCTGCAGGGCGGATAGCTGAGTGAATCCCTTCCCACACTTGGCACAGGCGAATGGCTTCTCCCCAGTGTGAATTCGCTGATGTACAGTGAGGTTAGATGATCGACTGAAACCAGTCCCGCAGTGAGAGCATCTGAACGGTCTCTCATCAGTGTGAACACGTTGATGGCTCATCAGTTCCCCAGAACTTTTATAGCACTTCCCACAGTCTGGACATTGGAATGGCCTCTCCCCAGTGTGAAGTCGCTGGTGACTCAAGAGGTGGGCTGAAATAGTAAATCCCTTCCCACATTCTGAGCAGGTGAATGGCCTCTCCCCAGTGTGAACTCGCTGGTGCTTCTGCAGGGTGGATGAATTACTGAATCCTTTCCCACACTTGGAGCAGGTGAATGGTCTCTCCCCAGTGTGAACTCGCTGGTGTCTCAGCAGGTTGGCTGAAATAGTAAATCCCATCCCACATTCTGAGCAGGTGAATGGTCTCTCCCCAGTGTGAACTCGCTGGTGTGTGGACAGAGCAGATGACTCAGTGAATCCCTTCCCACACTCTGAGCAGGTGAATGGTCTCTCCCCAGTGTGACTGCGTCGATGAGTTTCCAGATTGGATGGGGAAGTGAATCCTTTCCCACAGTCCGCACATTTCCACGGTTTCGCCTCAGTGTGACTGCATTTGTGGCTTGTGAGGCCTGATGATCGAGTGAATCCTCGTCCACACACACAACACGTGTACGGTTTCACCCCACTGTGAACAATGCTTTTTCCTTCCATGTTAAAAGCAAGTTGATATTCAGGATATGATAAATTGAGGTCTGTCAGATCCTGATGTGATGCTTGGTTTGAGTTTCCGGACTTTGAAGCCTCCCCTTCGAACACCCTGTGAAACATTTAAAACAGAAAATAGGGAGTGAGAGAGAACCTACAAAAGCCCAAAGGCAGGTTGTGAAATTGAGCTGAATGAATCTGGTCATTTGTGGGGCCGGCACTGGGAAAAAGTGACCATGAAAACTGCTGGATTGTCACAAAAACCCAACTGGCCTCTTTGGGAGGAGAGAGGAAGCGGTGAAGAGGGACTTTGTATATCTACAAGACATATTAAGTAGTTGATAAAGCAAATTAGATCTTGAGCTTCACAAATAGTAATATTGATAATGTAACAATGCTTCTGGTGGCACATAGAACATACAGCGCAGAAGGAGGCCATTCGGCCCATCGAGTCTGCACTGACCTACTTAAGTCCTCTCCTCCACCCTATACCCGTAACCCAATAAACCCTCATAACCTTTTTTGGTCACGAAGGGCAATTTATCATGGGCAATCCATCTTAAAATGCTCTCTGAGATGCACTCAGTTCAAGGGCAATTAGGGAGGGGCAGTGAATGCTGGCCCAGCCAGTGTCACCCACATCCCGTGAATGAATAGAAAAGAAAATCTGCCGTCCTTACCTGGTCTGGCCGACACGATTCCAAACCACAGCAATGTGGTTGACTCTTTAAATACCCTCCGAGATGGCCGAGGAAGCCACTCAGTTGAAGGGAAATTAGGGATTGGCAATAAATGTTGGCCCAGCCAGTGACCCCGACAAATGATTAAAATAAAATCCCGGAGACTCCAGTCAGTCAATCCGGGAGAGTTGGTATCCGGTCCAGGCTCGCAGCGCATTCGCCCTGCGGCACCTTGTCCTCTGTAAAGATGGCAGCCGGTAACCTGGGTCTGTCACCGCTCAGCTCTCACTCTGTTCGGTGCTGTTTAAGACGGGACCGTTAACATTTTCCTCGGGAGTTGAAGCCTCCACGTGGTATTTATGAAGCCTCCCGGCTCACTGCGCAGCTTCTATTGCTCCCCGGCCACCCACCGGCTCCAATTGTGAAAGTCGCTCCATTGCTCCTTCCCCACTCCTCGCACCGTCAGCAGCAACCTGAACTGTGTATGCACCAGTCACAGCCCGATTGGCACATGCTCCAGTCATAGCTGGACTCTGCGCATGTGCAAGGAACTTATGTAATGTGGATAGAGCACATTCCCAGCCACAACGCATGATGGGTAATAACTCCGCCATTGAAATCGATATTGCTGATAGAAATTATGCTTTGCGAACCGATTCAGATTGGTACCATTGTGCCAAGGTAACAAATGTATTAAATAAATTAATAGGGCACCTAAATAGTACAGGCCCGTCCACTACAGTTCTGTCCTGGGTGTGATTGACAACAGACCAAACACGGACAGTGAGATGTCAACGTGTTGGTGTCTGAGCAGGTTCAGGTGAACAGTGATTTTTGTCTTCCTGGACAGAACAGTTAAACTGCCCCTCGTCCATAACAATGTGCTGATATTGGATCAAATAGTTTGGGGCTTTTAAAGTTGGAGTGTTAACTAGTGGGAAAGCTCAGGAACTCCCTTTGCACATGTGAAGTGTGTGTGTGTGATCTCCCTCTGAAATGCTCCTGAACTGCACATTAGATTAATTAATGACTAACTCATATTTATTCTCATCCAGTGGAAACATCTTGCACTTGTCTATCATATCAAACCTTTTCATAATCTTACAGGATCAGGTCATCCTTCATTCCCTTTTCCAGAGAAAAGGTGATGCCCTATCCAATCTTTCTTGCTGGGCATAACCTGCCAGTTCAGGCATAATTCAAATATTTTTTCCTGCATCTTCTCCAGTCCTTCTAGATCCATTTTACAATATGGAGACTTTTAACTAATCTGAGCAGCAAACTCACCGTTGTCCCCAAATGCCTGTATGTTGCAGCATTTTAGTCATTTTACTGTCAGCTGAATGTAAGATGGGACAGAATAAGCAGTTCCAACGAGTCTGTAACACTGCAGAGCATCTACAAACTTGCCTCTTCCCCTTACTGCTAAATAGTTGACTTTTTTACTCATAACCTGTCAGCTGTGGCATTAAGAATAATGTCAGAGAAAGACTGGATTTCAGCTCGGTGACACTGGGCCAGACTAAATTAGTTCACAGGATTGTTGAGCTAATGTATTCATATCATAAAATGGATCTGGAAGGACTGGGGAAGATACGGGAAAGTATACCAGAATGATGCCTGAACGAGCAGGTTACAGAGGCTCAATGAGCCATATGGTCTCCCCACCCCCCCGCTTCCATTTCTTGTGTTCTTATGAACATCACTGTAAACCATTTCCATGCAGACACAACAGGTGCAACAACCACATCGCCTTCCTTCCCATATTCCAGGATTCCAAACACACTTTCCAGGTGACAGTAATTTACTTGTACTTCTTGCTATCCACTATTGTGTATTCACTGCTCCCGATTTGGTCTCCCCTACACTGAGGAGATTAAATCTGGATTGGGTGACTGTGGAACATCACCAGTCAGTCTGCAAGCATAATCCTGAGCTTCTGATCATTTTATATTTTAATTCCCTGCCCAACTCCCACTCTGTCCACAGCCTACTGCATTGCTCCACTTAACCCTGTTCCCCAAACAGGCGCCGGAATGTGGCGACTAGGGGCTTTTCACAGTAACTTCATACTTGTGACAATAAAAGGTTATTATTAATAAAGCTCAAAAGGAAACTCGAGGAAGACTTCCGGTGGCGGCAATGAACAGCTGAGCCGCACGTTCGGCGGCTCCCGAGATCAATGGACTTCGGGGCTTTTTTAAAAGCCCCCAACGGAGCTGAGGAGGCAAATCCCGACGGGGGTAGTGGCCACGAGTCGCCCCAGTGGTCCCATGGTGCAGGCCAGGAGCGGGGCAGGGAGAGATTCGGGAGAAAAAACACTTGGAAAAAATCGGGACCCCAAAAAACAAAATGGCGGCCGGCGAAAGTTTCGAGGAGCTGAAGAAGAGCAGAAGACGACTCTGCTGCGCTGCTTCCAGGATTTGAAAGTGGAGCTGCTGGAGTCCATCAAGGTAACCAACAGGGAACTGATGGAGACCCAGACAGCCCAGGGGGCTGCGATCCGGGAGCTGCAGCAGCAGGCCACCGAAAGGGAGGACGAGGTCGTGGCCGTGGTGGGGAAGGTGGAGGTGCACGAGGCGCTCCATAAAAGATGGCAGGAGCGGTTCGAGAAGCTGGACAACCGGTCGAGGAGGAAAAATTTACAGATCCTGGGCCTCACGGAGGGGCTGGAGAGGTCGGACCTAGCGGCCTATGTGGTGATTATGTTAAACTCGCTGATGGGGGCTGGGTCCTTCCAGGGGCCCCTGGAGTTGGAGGGGGCCCACAGAATACTGGCCAGGAGGCCCAAGCCGAACGAGCCGCCGCGGGCGGTGTTGGTGAGGTTCCACCGGTTCGTGGATCATGAGTGTGTGCTCCGGTGGGCCAAGAAGGAGCGGAGCAGCAAATGGGAGAACACGGAGGTGTGGATCTTCCAGGACTGGAGTGCGGAAGTGGCGAGGCGGAGGGCCGGGTTCAACTGGACGAAGGCGGTGCTCCACAGGCGGAAGGTGAAGTTTGGAATGTTGCAGCCGGCGCGTCTGTGGGTCACCTATAAGGATCGACACCACTACTTTGAGTCCCCGGAGGAGGCGTGGGCCTTCGTGCAGGCCGGGAAACTGGACTCAGACTGAGGGTCCCCCGGTTGGGGGATGCTGTAGAATACTGTATTTATTTATACTGTATGTGTATTTGCAGGGTTTAGGGTAAGATGTGGGGTGGCCTTAGGGTGGGTGGGGTGATGTCGTACGGGTGTTTTTTTTTAATGGGTTTTCAAGCAGGAGTTGGGTGGACGGGTTTGGACTGAGGGGTAAACGGGGTGTTCGGGGAGCTGGTGGGGGGGACTGACAATGGGAGTGGCCCTGGAGGAGGTGGGGCCCGGCAGGGCGAAAGTGCGGGCTTTCTGCGGGGTTCCCGCGCTGGGAGGGAGCGGGTTTTTCTTTTCCCGCACAGGAGCGGGGGAGGGGGGACTGGTTGATGGGCACAATGGAGGAGGGGCAGTCCCACGTTGGGAGGAGCCGAAAGTAGGGCGGGAGCCACCGGGGTCAGCAGAAGATAGCTGGCTCACGGGAGTGCTGTAGAGGGGGGGGGGGGGGGGGGGGGGGAGGGGGGAGGGGGGGGATACCGGGTTGCTGCTGAAACGGTCAGGAAGGAGCTGGAGGACGCAGGGGGTGCTGGAGGGGGGGGGGGGGGGGGGGGGGGGGGGAGTTGCCGCCGTGGGGAACTGGCAGTGCGTGGGACGCTAGCCGGGGGTGGGCAAGGGATAGGGTATGGCTAATCGGCAGGGGAAGGGGGCAGGGAGCCCTCGGATCCGGCTGATAACCTGGACTGTGAGGGGGCTGAATGGGCCGGTCAAAAGGGCCCGAGTAGTTGCGCACCTGAAGGGGCTGAAGGCGGATGTGGCCGTGCTCCAGGAGACACACCTGAGAGTGGTGGACCAGGTCCGGCTGAGAAAGGGGTGGGTGGGCCAAGTATTCCACTCAGGGCTGGATGAGAGGAGTAAGGGGGTGGCGATCCTGGTGGGGAAGAAGGTGTCGTTTGAGGCGTTGAAGGTGGTGGCTGACAGTGGCGGGAGGTACGTGATGGTGAGTGGCAAGCTGCAGGGGGAGCGGGTAGTGTTGGTGAATGTTTATGCCCCAAATTGGGACGATGCGGGGTTTATGCGGCGTATGTTGGCCCGCATTCCGGACCTGGAGGCGGGGGGCCTGATCATGGGGGGAGACTTTAACACAGTACTGGATCCCCCATTGGATCGATCCAAGTCCCGGACGGGTAGGAGGTCAGCGGCGGCTAAGGTGTTGAGGGGATTTATGGACCAGATTGGGGGGGGGGGGGGGGGGGGGGGTAGACCCTTGGAGGTTTGCGAGGCCAAGGGCCAGGGAATACTCGTTTTTCTCCCGCGTGCATAAGGCCAACTCAAGGATTGAATTTTTTTGTCCTGAGCAGGGGGCTGGTGTCGAAGGTGGAGGAAGTGGAATACTCCGCCATTGCCATTTCAGATCATGCCCCGCACTGGATGGACCTCAGGCTGGGGGAGGAGAGGGACCAACTTCCGCTCTGGCGCTTGGAGGTGGGGCTGATGGCAGAGGAGGAGGTGGCCAGGAGGTTCCGGGGGTGTATTGAGAGATACCTCGAGGCCAATGATAACGGGGAGGTCCGGGTGGGGATGGTCTGGGAGGCATTGAAGGCAGTGGATGAGGGGGGAATTGATCTCCATCCGAACCCATAGGGAGAGGGGGGAGCAGAGGGAAAGGGAAAGACTGATAGGTGAGATGGTGCAGGTGGATAGGAGATATGCGGAGGCCCCAGAGGAGGGATTGCTGGGGGAGAGGCGTAGCCTTCAGGCCAGATTTGACCTACTGATGACCAGAAAGGTGGAAGCCCAGTGGAGGAAAGCACAGGGGGCGGTGTATGAACACGGGGAGAAGGCGAGCAGGATGCTGGCGCACCAGCTCCGGAAGCGAGACGCGGCCAGGGAGATTGGGGGAGTGACGGATAGAGCTGGGAAGGTGGTGCGGAGGGGGGTAGAGGTCAATGGGGTCTTCAGGGTCTTCTATGGGGAACTGTACCGGTCTGAACCCCCGGTGGAGGAGGGTGGAATGGGGCGCTTCCTGAACAAGTTGCGATTCCCGAGGGTGAAAGAGGAGCAGGTGGAGGGACTCGGGGCGCCGATCGAGTTGGAGGAGGTTGTCAAAGGGATAGGGAGCATGCAGTCGGGGAAGGCGCCGGGGCCGGACGGGTTTCCGGCTGAATTCTATAAAAAGTATTTGGACCTGTTGGGCCCCCTGTTGGTCCGGACCTTTAACGAGGCAAGGGAGCGGGGGGCTTTGCCCCCAACTATGTCACGGGCGCTGATTTCCTTGATCCTGAAGCGGGACAAGGACCCTCTGCAGTGCGGACCATGTAGGCCGATTTCGCTGCTGAACGCCGATGCTAAGCTGCTGGCAAAGATCCTGGCCACTAGAATAGAGGATTGTCTGCCGGGGGTCATACATGAGGACCAGACGGGGTTTGTGAAGGGAAGGCAGCTGAACACAAAGTGCGAAGACTCCTCAATGTCATTATGATGCCGGCTGTGGAAGGGGAGGCGGAGATAGTGGTGGCATTAGACGCGGAGAAGGCCTTCGACAGGGTTGAGTGGGAGTTCTTGTGGGAGGTGTTGGAGAGGTTTGGGTTTGGGGATGGGTTTATCCGGTGGGTGAGGCTGCTCTACGAGGCCCCGATGGCGAGTGCAGCCACGAATAGGAGGAGGTCGGAGTACTTTCGGCTGCATCGGGGGACGAGACAGGGGTGCCCCCTGTCCCCCTTGCTCTTCGCGTTGGCGATTGAGCCCCTGGCCATGGCATTGAGGGGGTCAGGGAACTGGAGGGGCCTGGTGCAGGGTGGGGAGGAGCATCGAGTGTCGCTGTACGCGGACGACCTGTTGATGTATGTGGCGGACCCGGTGGTGGGGATGCTGGAGGTGATGAGGATACTTGGGGAATTCGGGGGTTTCTCGGGGTATAAGCTGAACCTGGGCAAGAGTGAGGTGTTTGTGGTGCATCCGGGGGATCAGGAGGAGGGGTTTGGTAGGCTCCCATTGAAGCAGGCAGGGAAGAGTTTTAGGTACCGAGGGGTCCAGGTGGCGGGGAGCTAGGGGGCCCTGCACAAGCTCAACCTCACAAGATTGGTGGAGCAGATGGAGGAGGAGTTTAAGAGATGGGATATGTTACCGCTGTCACTGGCGGGGAGGGTGCAGTCCATCAAGATGACGGTGCTCCCGAGGCTTTTGTTCTTGTTCCAATGCCTCCCCATCCTTATCCCGAAGGCCTTTTTCAGGAGGGTCAACAGCAGTATCACGGGATTTGTGTGGGCGCATGGGACTCCGAGGATTCGAAGAGTGTTCCTGGAACGAGGCAGGGATTGGGGGGGGGGGGCTGGCGTTGCCCAATCTCTGTGGGTACTATTGGGCGGCCAACGCAGCGATGGTGCTTAAGTGGGTAATGGACGAGGAGGGGGCAGCGTGGAAGAGGATGGAGGCTGCGTCTTGTGTGGGCACAAGCCTGGAAGCGCTAGTAACGGCGCCGTTGCCGCTCCCTCCAACGAGGTATACCACGAGCCCGGTGGTGGCGGCTACCCTCAAAATGTGGGGGCAATGGAGACGGCACAGGGGAGAAATGAGGGGCTTGATGGAGGCCCCGATACGGGGGAACCATCGGTTTGTCCCAGGGAGGATTGATGGCGGATTTCTGGGCTGGCACAGGGCAGGGGTTAGGAGGTTGAGGGACCTGTTTGTGGAGGGGAGGTTTGCGAGCTTGGGGGTGTTGGAGGGGAAGTTTGGACTCCCCCCGGGGAACATGTTTAGTACATCCAGATGAGGGCGTTTGCCAGGCAGCAGGTGGAGGGGTTCCCCTTGCTGCCCCCACGAGGGGTGCGGGATAGGGTGCTCTCGGGCGGTGTTGGTCGGAGGAGGGAGGATCTCGAACATATACCGGGTAATGCAGGAGGTAGACGAGGCCTCGGTGGAGGAACTGAAGGGGAAGGGGGAAGACGAGCTGGGGGAGGAGATTGAGGAGGGGACGTGGGCGGATGCCCTGGAGAGAGTGAATTCCTCCTCTTCCTGTGCGAGGCTTAGCCTCGTACAGTTCAAGGTGCTGCATAGGGCCCACATGACTGGGACAAGGATGAGTAGGTTTTTCGGGGGCGAGGACAGGTGTGCTAGGTGCTCGGGGAGCCCAGCGAACCACGCCCATATGTTTTGGGCGTGCCCAGCGTTAGGGGAGTTTTGGAAGGGGGTAGCAAAGACAGTGTCGAGGGTGGTGGGGTCCAGGGTCGAGCCAGGCTGGGGACTCGCAATTTTTGGGGTTGCAGTGGAGCCGGGAGTGCAGGAGACGATAGAGGCCGGGGTCCTGGCCTTTGCGTCCCTAGTAGCCCGGCGGAGGATCTTGCTCCAATGGAAGGATGCGAGGCCCCCAAGCGTGGAGGCCTGGATCTCGGATATGACGGGGTTAATTAAATTGGAGAGGGTGAAATTTGCCCTGAGGGGATCAGTACAAGGGTTTTTCAGGCGGTGGCAGCCGTTTCTGGACTTCCTGGCGGAACGGTAGGGAAATAGGCCGACAGCAGCAGCAACCCGGGGGGGGGGAGGGAAAGGATTGGGGGGATGGAGAACTGTGCACATGGGTTTGTGGAGGGTGCTATCTCTCTCTTGTTTGGTTTTTTTTTCTTTGTTCTTTTTCTTTGTTGTTGTTCTTTCTTTTTGTTTGAAGTTGCTCTTGAAGCTGGGGGGGGGGGGGGGGGGGGTATTGTTCATGGGGTGTTACCGCGGTTGCATGTTAATAGAGCTAAGATGTTTAAATTTTGTATTTTGTAAAAATTTCAATAAAAATTATTTTTAAAAAAAGGAAACTCTAGGAACAAAACCTCATCCTTTATCAGGCACTTTCTGACCTTCCAGACACAACATCCATTTCAGTAATTTCAGATTATAATCATCTCTCTGATATTTTTAGACAGTTGGTGCTGGTAACGGTTCTGCTGTTGCCATTTATACCTCACCTGGACCTGTCTTTTATTTCTTCTCTTTTCTTATTATTTACTTATCTCATTGTCACCCAGTTTTGTCTTGCACCATTATCCCCTTTGTCATTTAATCACTTCAGCCTTCTATCCTCACAAACTGCCCCCCTCTGAAATGGCCCAGCAAGCCACTCAGTTCCAGGGCAATTAGGGATGGGCAACAAAATGCCGGCTCAGCCCCCGACACCCACATCCCAAAACACATAAAGGAAAGTTGGCAGTTAGAAAGGCAAATGCAATGTTCGCATTCATTTCAAGAAAGCTACAATACAAGATGAATGGGGTTGAGAAACATATCAGCCATGATCGAATGGCAGAGCAAACTCTAACACTCGATGGCCTGAATGGCCTAATTCTGCTTCTCTATCTTTTTTTTTCAATGAGGGGTTCTCACAGAAACATTTGTAAAAAAATTGTTGCAATCCATGCCGGACCTAGATACAGATCAATTGATTCTTCGAGGAGACTTCAATTGTGTTCTGGACCCTAAATGGACTGGTCCAAGCTGATTCAACCACAACAAAAACATGAAAAAGGAATAAAACCAGACGGACCACCCGGAATCGGCCCAGGCATCAGAAACGACAATGGCAAACCCAGCAAAAGATTTTTAAAACCTGTTCCCATTAGTAGATTGTAAAAGGGACACAGGGCTTTGGTGACAGCCCCACTTCCACTCCCCCCGGCAAAGTACTCTACGAGTCCGGTGGTGGTTGCGTCCCTTAAAATCTGGGGACAGTGGAGGAGGCATAGCGGGGAAGTGAAGGCCACAGTTTGGGCCCCGATACGGGGTAATCACCGTTTTGCGCCAGGGAGAACGGGTGGGGGATTTGAGAGTTGGCACAGGGCAGGCATCAGGCCATTTGGGGACCTCTTCCTGGATGGGAAGTTCGCAACTCTGGATGAGCTGGTGGGGTAGTGGAACCACCCCCTGGGAACGCTTTTAGGTATATGCAGGTCAGGGCATTTGTTAAGAGGCAGGCTGCTGCCAAGGGGGGTGCAGGACAGGGTGCTTTCGGGGACGTGGGTCGGGGAAGGGAAGATCTCGGGTATTTACCAGCTGATGCAGGAGGAGGAGGAGGCCTCAGTAGAAGAGCTCAAAGTGAAGTGGGAGGAAGAGCTTGGGGAAGAGATTGAAGATAGAACGTGGTCGGACGCCCTGGAGAGGGTGAATTCTTCCTCCTCTTGCGCACGGCTCAGCCTAATTCAGCTCATGGTGCTGCACAGGGCTCACATGACGGGGGCAAGGATGAGCCGGTTCTTCGGAGGGGAAGACAGGTTCGGGAGGCCCGGCGAACCCCACCCATATGTTCTGGGCTTGTCCAGCCTTGGAGTGGTTTTGGAAGGGAGTGGCGGGGACTTTGTTGGAAGTGGTAGGGTCGAGGGTCAAGCCGGGCTGGGGGCTCGCGATCTTTGGGGTAGCTTCGGAGCCGGGAGTGCTGGAGGCGAGAGAGGCGGCATTCTGGCCTTTGCGTCTCTAGTAGCCCGGCGCAGGATTCTGTTACAGTGGAGGGATATGCGGCCCCTGAGTTCGGAGGCCTGGGTCAACGACATGGCTGGGTTCATGAAGTTGGAGAGGATGAAGTTTGCCCTGAGGGGGTCGGTACAGGGGTTCTTTCGGCGGTGGTAGCCCTTTCTCGACTTCCTGGCAAAGGGGTAGAGAGTGGTCGGTCTCAGCAGCAACTTGGGGGGGTGGGGTTTGGGATGGTTAGGGGGTTTGTTTTTGCGGCGGTGGGTTTGCTATGTTATTTTCTTCTTTCTTGTATTGCTGTTGGTTTTTTGTTATTATTTATTTTGGGGGGGGTGAGTTCTTTTCTTGTGTTGGTGTGGAAACACGCCTTGTTTGTTTTAAATTGTGGGGAGAAAATTTGTTATTGAAAAACTTGAATAAAAATAATTTTAATAAAAAGTAAGAGGGACACAGATTTAAGATTGTGAACAAGATCTACTGGGGAGATAGGAGGTAGTCATTTTATACAGTGAGTAATAATGATATGTAACTCAATGCTTACACACAAAGGTCGATAATCTCCAGGTCCTGATAACTCAAACAGTGCTGTCAGAATTTGATGTGAGGATTGGTTGTGAGTTTCCTGTCTGCAAATCCCTTTCTAAGCCCCTGTGAAAGAAGTTTACAAAAAGGCATCACCGTCAGTCCAGAAATGTAATTCAGGAAAGAGAAACATTTCTCCTGGTTTAAATTTGCTATGTGTAAATCCTCCCCTACTAATCCCCTATATAGGAGTTTCCAAAATTAATCACTGTCAGTCCAGGATAGAAATTTACAACATTCTCCCCTCCTGCTCCCTGATCCAGGATGACCGGTCATGCCCCCTGTCATAGTATACACACAAGTATATGATGGCGCACAGACAGGCATTGATTGACACACAGGATGACCAATGAACACACAGAACACAGCAGCCTGACAGGACACGGCCACGATAAAGCCAGAGGGCACTAGTTTTCCCACTCTCTTGGGATGCAGCCTCTGAGACAGTCAGAGCCTGTGAGCAACAACTAGAACATCCACCATGTAGTAGTAAGATAGTTTGGTCAGGTTTGCCTCAGGTCTCCAGTCAACTCACCATTGTGTCAACCCACAGTTAAATTATGTTCAATAAAATAGAGTTGCATTTCTTCAAGTGTTGGAAGCCTGTCTCTCTCACTGCTACAGTAAACGCAGTCCTCGCAGACCCAGCTTGCCCTACACATCACCCCCAGCTGCACACTGATCCTCTCGTCATCAACAGTCCCCTGATTTGAGGGTGATGTTGACTCAGGGTTGTGAGTTTCTGCCCTGGGTCTTCATGTGACTGAACAGAGCCGCAGAGCTTTGGACACATGGGGCAGGATGTCCAAAGAGGCAGTGAAATCCCGAGAATGTGGCGACTAGGGGCTTTTCACAGTAACTTCATTGAAGCCTACTGGTGACAATAAGCGATTTCCATTTCCAAGTTGTCTCCATTCTGAACAATGGGGAACAAGCTCCTCCCACTCTTTGAAAATCGGAACAAAGATGAGAAACGCGCATGCGCCCTGATCCACATCCAATAAAGATGGCGGCCGTTAACCCGAGCCGAACGTGAAGAGCTGCAGCCCGCTCGATACAAACTGGGTCCCGAAACTTTTTTCCGCGGTTTGTGGCTCACAACAGCTTTACACAACGTTTCCGCTCACCCCCACGATCTCTCGCTCCCTCCATATTGTTAATCACGTCTCACCAATTTCCGACCTGAAAAACACACCCTTCTCCTTCGCCATTACCCACACTGCGCATGCTTCAATCACAGCCTGGCCCCGCCCCTCATTCACTCCGATTGGTTGGAGGACCAGCCGCCCTCATCAGTCGTCTAGTCCGACTACCTCCTCCTATTGGTCCGGAGCTGCCGTCAATCACCCGGGCATTGTGACGGTAACAGATGGTGAGAGCGGCCGCAGGCTCAGGCTGACTCGCTGATTGTTCCTGTCTCAGCCCCTCCCCCTTCCTGCTGCCCTCTGTCCTCCCGACACTCTGCCTGAGGTGGGAGTGGGACCACCTGGGACTGCAGACGCTGCCCTCTGACCTCCCGCCCCTCTGCCTGAGGTGGGACCACCTGGGGCTGTTGTGAAGAACAAGGGCTTTGTTTTGGGCCCCACAGGGCTGAAGAGCGCCATACGCCTGCCTTTCACCGCCTGTGGTGGGTGTGGGGCAGCCTGGGACATTGTTTTAGGCCCCTCCAGGGCTGAAGAATGCTGCCCGCTCTGCTGTTGCCCTGCAGCACCTTCCCTTGTGGCACCTGCTGTTGTGGTGCCACATCCATCCCCCCTCCCCACACCCTTTCCCTACTACCCTGGCCTTAGATACACGGCTGGACCGTACCAGGGGTGGGCATGGCCAG
The DNA here is from genome assembly GCF_902713615.1 of Scyliorhinus canicula. NCBI lineage: Eukaryota > Metazoa > Chordata > Chondrichthyes > Carcharhiniformes > Scyliorhinidae > Scyliorhinus > Scyliorhinus canicula. The sequence continues at coordinate 334,494 of NW_024056025.1, forward strand.
TACCCCAGGGGCATCCTCCACTCTGCCGGGGCAGGGCAGCCAAGAACCTATGCAGGGACGGCAGCCCCTCGACCCTCCGCAGCCCCCCCCCCTCGCCTTTCCGCCTACGAACACGGCAACTTAGGGTCAAATGTTATGCCCAACCCCACTATGACCATCGAGGTGGGCACCCGTGCGATGGCCGGGGTCTTTGGCCCCTCGGCCATCGTAGCTGCCTCCAGGATGTACGGCAAGGCCATCTTTTTCCTTCGGGCCGAGCAGACGGTCCACCATATCTTGGAAAGGGGGCTCATGGTGAGCGGGACACGCATGGTGGTGGACCCACTGGTGGCCACCACCGAACGTGTGGTTCTTTCAAATGTCCCACCCTACCTCCCATCGAGCTCCTCCTCTCCCATCTCCACCTACTGGGGGAGGTCAGGTCCGGGGTGGCGCCGCTGTCGCTCGGCCTACGGGACCTCACCCTCCGCCATGTCTACTCCTTCCAGCATCAGGTTTCTGTCTGCCTGACCCGGGAGGAGGTCACAGAGGGAGGTTTTGTGGTCTCCCACCAAGGGGAGGACAGTAAAATGATCTGGTCTGTGAATGGCCTGCGGTGCCATGCCTGCAGAGGGCTGGGGCATATTCGCCGGAATTGCCCCACCCTAACGGCTGCCACCAACACCATCCCAGGACAGCCGCAGCTGGCACTGCCACCCCTCTCCTCTGCCACCTCTTTGTCTGCCCAGCAGCCGGCCCCTGACAACACCGAAGCTGCTGGCGGGGGGAGAGGGAGCCTTGGCTAGACCTGTGGCGGCCTATAAAGGCCAAACGGAAGATGGCACGGCAGTCAGACCAGGCCCATCCACACCTTGGTCCCATCATGGGTACTGATCCCATGTCTGTCCCAACCAACTCAGAGGCCGCAGCCTCACCACGGGACACCGCCTCCTCCTCGTAACAACCTGAGGTGCCTGGAGAGACCTCCACACGGGCTCCGGAGGGCAGTGGGGAGCCAGTGTATGTCCCCGGGCTGGAGGCTGTTCCAACCTTGCCACAATCCCAGGGGCTGGCCGATGCGGGGAGGGGGGCGATGCTGCCGAGGGCCCTCCAGCAGTGGAGACCCTGCAGCGAGATCAGCCTGCCGCCTGTCCGGGCTGGAGGAGGTGGTGGATCTCGCTACCCCCTCCCCAGGCGAGCGGGGTTGGGTGTCTCCTGTGTTTATTCCCGTCACCCTGACGCCCAGCTCCATTAAAAAGAAGGTCAAGGCGTCTCCTAGGCCGCCAAAGCGCCTGAGCTGCCATCGTCTACTGATCAGGCAGCCCCAGGGCCGGGCAGAGACGTGACCCCTGAGGGCTCGTTCCGCCCGGTCCAGTTTTACTCCTCGGTCACCTCCTTTTGTTCATCGCCTGGGACTGGCGGCAGCCACCAGTGTCCTTGTATATTCGGGTCATGGGCGGGCAACGGCGAGGAAGGCTCCCCGCTCACAACACCCAAGCAGATGATGCCATGTTCCATCCCGGAGCTGTTCCTGGGGTCTGGCATCGAAGGCGGGGTCCGAGCCGCCGCCATCCACGGACCCTGAATCATGGGGGGAGCTGCAGGGAACCCGCCTGAGGATGATCCTGGGGGTGGGATGAAATGAAAATCGCTTATTGTCACAAGTAGGCTTCAAATGAAGTTACTGTGGAAAGCTCCGAATCGCCACATTCTGGCGCCTGTTCGGGGAGAGTGGTACGAGAATTCAATCGTGCTGCTGACCTGCCTTTGTCTGATTTAAAACCCAGCTATTTAGCCCTGTGCTAAAACAGCCCTGGATCAACTCGGGCCAAGGGCTAGACAGCGGGCCCACAGCGCCGGCCACACTCCACGTGGCGGGGGGCTCGGGCTCAGACTGCTCGGTGGAGGAAGGCTGTTCAGTGGCGTGCGAGGAGGAGGATTTAGATGCTCTCTGCAGTGAGGCAGAGGGCGCCCTCATCCCCTCAGGGGAGCTCCGGGCATTTTTCAAAAGCATCATGGTTACTGGGACTGCGTGCGGCTGGCCCTGGAGAGCTGGGGAAATCTGGGGCTGCTCCTCGAGTCCAAAGCAGAGAACTGGTATGTCGAGTGCCTTCCTGTCTCTTGACCAAGAGAAGGTGTTCGACAGGGTGGGGCACGAGTATTTGCTCGGGACTCTGCGAGCTTTCGGGTTTGGGTCGCATTTTGCCGCCCGGATCCGATTACTGTCCGCCGCCTCGGAGTGTCTGATTAAGGTTAACGGGTCCCTGACGGCGCCCCTTCGCTTTGGGAGATGAGTGCGTCAGGGCTGACCCCTGTCCGGCCAACTTTATTCTCTGTGCGTGGAGCCTTTCCTGCACCTCCTGCGGAGGAGGTTGTTGGGGCTGGTTCTGCAGGAACCGGGCATGACGGTGGTCCTTTCGGCTGACGCTGATGACGTGCTCCTCATGTTCACTGACCCTGGTGACCTGCGGAGGATGCGAGAGTGCCTGTCTACACCGCCGCATCTTCTGCTCGGATCAACTGGGCTAAATGTTCCGGACTGCTGGTCGGTCCGTGGCAGATGGACCCCCTCCCGGAGGAGCTCAGGCCCTTCTGCTGGAGTCGGACCAACATTTCCGGGTAAGCGTTCTCCAAGGCGGTCTTCAGGACATGCGACAACGCAGAATTGCCGAGCAAAAACTTATAGCTAAGTTCTGCACGCATGAGTGCGGCCTCAACAGGGAACTTGGATTCCTGTCACATTACATCCACCCCCCACCATCAGGCCTGGACTTGCAAAATCCTACCAACTGTTCGGGCTTGAGACAATTTACACCTCTTTAACCTGTGATTATCCCTCTCCCTGGATCTGTAATGATTTGATTACCTGCAAATGCCTGCATTCCAAGCATTGTCCAGCATCTCTGACTTTGTCTATATAAATGTTTCTGGAACATACCTCGCCATTCACCTGAGGAAGGAGCTGCGTTCCGAAAGCTCGTGTTTGAATCAAACCTGTTGGACTTTAGCCTGGTGTTGTAAGACTTGTTACTGTGCCTTTAATTTTGTGAACTCTTTCTGCCTGTCGCCTTTCAATTTCTTTACTTCCTCCTGCCAATTGCTTTTTTAAAAAAAATTCCTCCGGACTCTCCTCTTTTAATGTTTAATCTCCTCCCGACTTTCCTTTTTTTAATGTCTTCATCTCCTCCTGACTCTCCGCGAGCTGTCCGCGGACGGTCTTTAGGACCTCCTCGGTTCCTACTAGTTGCGCCAAGCAGCACACTACCGCTATCGCTTTCTCATACTTGAGCGCACGCTTTCCGGGTGCTTTATTCAGGTCCTCCCAACAGGCTTGTCCTATTGCTCCGGGGCCTGTCTCTGTATTCTCACAAAATTCTGCCCATAGGGACCATCCTTTCCTCTTTATATATTTTCAAATTTTCTCCTATATGGGACACTTTGCTACCTGCGAACTCCGGTCGCTCATCTCTGGCCATAGGGAAGGTGTCGGGAGTCGATTGGACTAGGGGTACGGCTTATGGGCTATTTTCCTGTCCTAATCCCTCTGAGTTTGAGTACAAAGTAACAGAATGTACCCTGTTTTCCCTGTTAATAATGCATGCAGTTAGTACAACCCGAAATTAGCGATTTGTCCATCACGGAATATATACCTGTGGTTTCTGATTATTAATTAGGTTTGTGGGATTTTTCGGAGCAACAATTGTTACAATTGTTACTAGGGGCAGCAGGGTAGCATGGTGGTTAGCATAAATGCTTCACAGCTCCAGGGTCCCAGGTTCGATTCCCGGCTGGGTCACTGTCTGTGTGGAGTCTGCACGTCCTCCCCCTGTGTGCGTGGGTTTCCTCCGGGTGCTCCGGTTTCCTCCCACAGTCCAAAGATGTGCGGGTTAGGTGGACTGGCCATGCTAAATTGCCCGTAGTGTCCTAATAAAAAAGTAAGGTTAGGAGGGGAGAGGGGGGGAGGAGGGGAGAGGGGTTGTTGGGTTGCGGGTATAGGGTGGATACGTGGGTTTGAGTGGGGTGATCATGGCTCGGCACAACATTGAGGGCCGAAGGGCCTGTTCTGTGCTGTACTGTTCTATGTTCTAATCGCGTCCCATCTGGTGATGCCAATGTTGTGCCTGCCTAAATCACAGTGTATCTTAACCCATATACTGCGGACAAATGACTGTGAAACTGTTTCATACAATGGTTCAATATTTATTCACCATCACACAATTGTTACTGTAAATTGATCACACACACACACACTTAAGTCAAACGACAAAGCTATTATGCACAAGACCTTAACTTAACTTCAAAGTGACTAGCAAGTCCCAGACAGATATTCGCCTTTATCTGTATCCCAAATCTTGTAGTCCTCAATGTTCAGTCCTTGGTCTGGTCTGTCCCTGGCTCTGGTCCTCCTTCAGTTGGTCGGGTGATGGTCTACTTCGCCGACCAGTGGAAGTCACCGTTGTTGGTTATTGCTGCAGAGAGATTCTAAAGTTGTGCAGAACCTTTTAAACCTGCTTCAATTTCCTCCCCTTTGGAGGGCGGTCTCTTGGTCATTTGTCAATCAATTGATCATGGATCAATCAGCCTGATCGATCCAGTCCAATCAGGGGCTGCCACGTCAATTTTGGGGTGGGCACTCAGTGACCATGCCTGGAAGTGTTCGGGGCAGGTAGGCTTTCCAAAGGAATTTAGGTGCCGCTGTGTCTGGTAAAGAAGCGTGAATGACAGGACAATTCTATTGTTCCTGGGATGGCCTGGAGATGGCCATTTGCTTATGTTATTTGCATAAACCTGTAAAATCTTTTGAAGTCTGCAAACCCTTTTGCTGCAACTTTGTTTGATCTGTTCTGCAATCTGCCTGTCCATAAAACCTGACCACTTTTCCCAGCATGCCTTGCTGGACACCATTTTAGGCGGCCACAGAATAGAATGTGAACTGGCACAATACATAAAAATGGATTGGAAAAGTTTCTATGGCTACATAAAAAGGAAACGTTTGGCTAAAACAAAGATTTGTCCATTCCAGATGGAGTCAGGAGAATTTATAATGAGCCACCTCGTTCAACACTCTGGGATGTAGATCATCAGCTTTTGGGGTTTTATTAACTTTCAGCCCCATTAATTTCTCCAGTACGACATTTTCACCAATACTAATCTCTGTCGGTCCCTTGGTTCTCTGGTGTTTTGGGGACAATTTCTGTATCTTCCTCTGTGGAGTCAGACTCACATTGTTCAGTTTCTCTGCCATTTCCTTACTCCCCATTATAAACTCTCCTGTCTCTGCCTGGAATGGACCCACATTGGTCTTTGCTAATCTTTTCCTTTTCACATTCCTGTGGAAGCTTTTCCAGTTGGATTTTATGTTTCTCGCCAGTTTGCTCTCATCAGTTTCTTGGTCCTCTTTTGCTGAATTCTAATGGATCTCATGAATCTTTAACTTTTCTTGTTCTCCACGGTTACACTTTTCCTGTTGGACTTTTGTTCCTTGAAGGAATCTATATTTGTTGTATACATGCTGTCAGGTGGATGTACCTTTAACAAATGGGTGTTTATCAAATAGCTGAAGTGATGTCAGTGTGTGGGTGGAGCTGGGCTGTCTGTCTTTCACTTTTGCTTTTGGGCTGGCAGCTGCAGTATGTTTTTGGTTTTGTTTCAGAGGTGAAGAGCTTCATTCACAGCAAGAAGATGTTAAGATCTCTCTCAGCAATCTAAGCATCACTTGATTGTTTCAAAGTTTCTGTAGAGAATTTAAACCTGCTGTCTTTATTTTAAAAGGGTTTAACTTGTGGATGTTGTTTGGAAAGTTATCAAGGGTTATCTATAGAATACTGTATCTTTTGTGGGGGTCAGCATTGGTAGTTGATAAACTGTTTACTGTGTGTTTATAAAATGTTAACTGGATTCATAGAATAAACATAGTTTTTGTTTAAACATACTTTAGCTCTCTGTCACATCACACCTGTAAAGAGGGCCCTTGTGCTCCCCATAGCTAAAATCTATTTAAAGTTGTGGGTCAGGTGAACTCGATGGTATACTTTGGTGTTCTCTAAACCCTGACCCATAATAAACTGAGGGCTAGTCTATCTTTTGTCTATCTTTTGTGATTGGGTTGGCTGAATGAACTCAAAGACAGTGAGGGAAAAGAAAAGGAGAGGAAAAGGAAAACGAGAGTGTTTGAACTTCAGAAAATGACCATGAAACATGAGTCAGTTAAAATTGGCGGATGTAAAGGGAAACATACAGTTGGAGGATGGTGATGAGGATAAAGAGAACGAGCGTCTTAGTCAAAGGCTTGGTGGTTAGCTATTTAAATATGACCAAGCATTGCCAAGATTTGATGAGAAACAGATTGAAGCCTTTTTCATTTCATTTCAGAAGGTGACTGAACAAATGACATGGTCACAGGACATGTGGGTATTACTGATTCAAACAAAGCTGGTAGGTATGGCCAGTGAAATGTTTGCATCACTATCAGAGGAGGTATCTGGGACGTATGAGGAGGTGAAAAAATCCATCTTGGGTGCATATGAACTAGTGCCTGAAGCCTGCAAAGGTTTAGAAATTTAAGGAAAGAACCTGGTCAAACATACATGGAATTTGAATTGATCAGTGTAATTTTGATAGGTGGATGAAAATAGACCAAACGTATGAAGCTCTTAGTGAAATTATACTTTTTGAGAAGTTGAAAAATTCAATTCCTGATGTAGTGAGAACTCATGTGGAAGAGCAGAGGGTTAAAACTGCGAGGTTAGCATCAGAAATGGCAGATGATTATGAATTTGTTAATAAATCAAAGCTTGGTTTCTGACATGAGTTTCAGCCTGTGAGGGTCAGAAACTGGGGAAAAGAGAAATACTCAAGTGGTAGAGGTAAAGGAGGTCTGATGGGAGATAATGAGAGTGTACTTCAGATTAAAAAGGAAATCCAGGAGGGTGGAAGGGAAATGAAAAGTTTCAAATATTTTCACTGTAATAAACTAGGCCATGTCAAGTCACAGTGTTGGTGGTTGAAGAAAAGCATGGGGAAGGCTGATGTGGTAAAGCAGGATAAGACAGTGGGGTTCGTTAAAGTGGTAAAGGAAAGCCCAAGTGAAGCGAAGGAGGTGCAAAAGATTGTACAGCCTGATCAAGAGGTGACTGATAAGAAGGTGCCAGATCTCTTTAAAAAATTTACTTGTGTGGCTAAATTTTACTCATGTGTATCAGGAGGAGCAGGTAAAGAAGTCACGATTTTAAGAGCTATGGGAGCTAGTCAATCTTTAATGTCAGAGATGAGGAATTATGTAGTTTGGGAAGAATATTGCCAGAAATGGTGCTAATATGTGGAATTCAGGGTGAGAAGAACATAGAACAGTACAGCACAGAACAGGCCCTTCGGCCCTCGATGTTGTGCCGAGCAATGATCACCCTACTCAAACCCACGTATCCACCCTATACCCGTAACCCAACAACCCTCCCCCCCCTTAACCTTACTTTTTAGGACACTACGGGCAATTTAGCATGGCCAATCCACCTAACCCGCACATCTTTGGACTGTGGGAGGAAACCGGAGCACCCGGAGGAAACCAACGCACACACGGGGAGGACGTGCAGACTCCGCACAGACAGTGACCCAGCCAGGAACCGAACCTGGGACCCTGGAGCTGTGAAGCATTTATGCTAACCACCATGCTACCGTGCTGCCCCAAAGAGTAGTGTTCCATTATATAAGGTAAGGTTGGAAAGTCCAGTGAAGAATGGTGATGTGGTAGTAAGAGCAAGAGAAACTATCTTGTCCAGGAATACAGTTTATCTTGGGTAATGATATAGCTGGATTGGAGGTGGGAGTGATGCCTACTGTGGTTGATAAGCCAGTGGAAAATTAGACAACTGAAGTGTTGAAGGACGAATATCCTGGGATTTTTCTGGATTGTGTAGTAACAAGGTCACAAAGTCACAGGTTAAGACAAGAGGAGAAATCAAAGAGTGAAGATGAAGTTGAAGTGCAATTACCAGAAACGATTTTTGATCAGATGGTTGGAAAAGAACAAGAACAGGGGGAGGATGAGGAGGATATTTTTAGCTGAGGAAAATTGGCGGAGTTACAACAGAAAGATAAAGAAATAAAACGGACATATCAGAAAGCATACACGGAAGGGGAATCTGAGTGTATACTAGAGTGTTATTACCGTAAAAACTATGTCTTGATAAGAAAATGGAGACCTTTGCATATACAGGCGGATGAAAAGTGGGCAGAACTTCATCAAATGGTATTGCCGGTAGGATATAGAAAGAAGATGTTGCGAGTAGCACATGAGGTACTAGTGGGAGGTTATTCGGGAGTAAGGAAAACTCAAGCTAAAATTCAAAAACATTATCATTGGCCTGGACTGCAGAAAGATTAAGTTAAATTTTATTGATCATGTCACACATGCCAATTGATAGAGAAACCTCAAGCAGTGATAAAACCAGCGCCCTTAATACCCATTCCAGCATTTGAGGAACATTTTTACAAGTCTTAATTGATTGCATAGGACTGCTTCCTAAAATGAAAAGTGGGAATCAATATCTTTTAACTATAATGGATGTGTCTATTACGTTGCCTGGGGCAGTTCCAGTACACAATATTACAGCTAGAAAGATTGTGGAGGAATTACTTAAATTCTTTACTCAATATGGACTACCCACAGAAATACTATCGGATTAAGGATCAAATTTTACCTCAAGGTTATTCAAAGAAGTTATGGCTTGTTTAGGAATAAAACAATTTAAATCAACTGCGTACCATCCAGAATCGCAGGGAGCATTAGAAAGGTGGCATCAGGCATTAAAGACAATGTTGAGGGCTTATTGTCACAATTATCCAGAGGATTGGGACAAAGGAGTTCCATTCGTACTGTTTGCAATTAGGGATGCACCTATGAGTCAACCAAATTCAGTCCTTTTGAACTAATTTTTGGTCATGAGGTAAGAGGACCACTTAAATTGATAAAGGAAAATTTGGTGAGTGAGCAGTCGGAACTTACACTATTGGATTACGTGTCAAATTTTAGGGAACGATTAAATAGAGCAGGGGGATTGGCTGGACAACATTCAAAGTTGCACAAAATGTGATGAAATGGGTAGCGGACAAGAAAGCAAAAGTTTGTAGTTTTGCCAGTGGAGATAAAGTTTTAGTGTTATTACCAATGGTAGGTGAACCTTTAAAAGCAAGGTTTTGTAGACCTTATCAGATTGAAAGGAAATTAAGTGAGGTGAATTATGTGGTAAGAACGCCAGATAGAAAGAAAACTCACCGAGTGTGTCATGTGAATATGCTTAATAGGTACGTCGAAAGGGGAGAGGAAAAGGAGGAGGTGTTAATAATTTTAACTCAAAGTGACGAACCAAATCCAGATGACTTTGAATTTGACATAGAACATAGAACAGTACAGCACAGAACAGGCCCTTCGGCCCTAGATGTTGTGCCGAGCAATGATCACCCTACTCAAACCCACGTATCCACCCTATACCCGTAACCTAACAACCCCCCCTTAATCTTACTTTTTTAGGACACTACAGGCAATTTAGCATGGCCAATCCACCTAACCCGCACATCTTTGGACTGTGGGAGGAAACCGGAGCACCCGGAGGAAACCCACGCACACACGGGGAGGACGTGCAGACTCCACACAGACAGTGACGCAGCCGGGAATCGAACCTGGGACCCTGGAGCTGTGAAGCATTTGTGCTAACCACCATGCTACCGTGCTGCCTCAAATTAAATTGTAAAGTGAGGATGTTCTTAAAAATTGGGATAAATTGTTGAGTTACCTTCCAGAGGAAAAACAAACTTTGGTGTTCGCTAATCCCTGGCCCATAATAATGTGAAATAAAAGTCGCAAAAGTCCCAGAGGACCATAGGCTGCTCTCCTCTTTGACAGAGAGAGAACTGACTGGAGGTGATTTAACCTGCGGGTCAGCCACCTCAGGCAAGGGGCCTGTTTGAGAAGGTGGGGCCTTCCTGAATAGAGTCAACCAGTACGGGAGTTGAATCCTCACTGTTGGCTTTGCTCTGCAACATGAAACAGCGGTCCAGCCAACTGAGCTGACCGATCCCTTGATAAATATGTAATAATTCCTTAAATATTAGGTATTCCCTGTACCAATCAGTTTCCCAGTCTACCTCAGACAACTTGCCCCTCATACCCTGATAGGTTTCTTGTGTGAGGAACACCCACATAAATTAAACAAAAGAACCAGGTAACCACCAGGGTCCATCTCCATGGCATCATGGCTTTGTGGGGTTTGAAACAGAAATGGAAACTAAATATCTTCTAACTTCCAAACACCCTTTCACCCTGTGATCCTTGTGCAATTTGAAGCCAGATATCAGCGACAAGGCTCAGAGAGAATCAGCCCACTGGAGGCAAAGTGGTGAGACCGGCCAGTCCAGCAGAAAGAAACCCTCCGACCATCCCCACTGACCACCTGTCAGAATGAACAAAATGCAGTCCTGGCTGTAGAGCAGAAACAATAACAGCAGAATCCAACCCCTGTAATCAATTGTGAAATTGTTGGTGTCACAGCAGGTGTGGTGAAACATGCAATCCCGTCTCACATTAAGAAGTGGACGGCGTCTCCCCAGTGTGAACTCGCTGGTGTGTCCGCAGGTTGGATAACCGAGTGAATCCCTTCCCACACTGAGAGCAGCCTCTCCCCAGTGTGAACTAGCTGATGTCTCCGCAGGTGAGATAACCGAGTGAATCCCTTCCCACACTGAGAGCAGGTGAACGGCCTCTCCCCAGTGTGAACTCGCTGGTGTCTCCGAAGGTGAGATAACTGAGTGAATCCCTTCCCACACTGAGAGCAGGTGAATGGCCTCTCGCCAGTGTGAACTCGCTGGTGTTTCTCCAAACTACACAGTTCAGTAAATCCTTTCCCACACTGAGGGCAGGTGAATGGCCTCTCCCCTGTGTGAATTAGCTGGTGTCTCAACAGGCGAGATGAATCACAAAATCCTTTCCCACACTGGGAGCAGATGAATGGCCTCTCCCCGGAGTGAACTCGCTGGTGTGACTGCAGGTGAGACAACTGAGTGAATCCCTTCCCACACTGACAGCAGGCGAATGGCCTCTCCCCAGTGTGGACTCGCTGGTGCTGCTGCAGGTGGGATGATTGAGTAAATCCTTTCCCACACTGAGGGCAGGTAAATGGCCTCTCCCCTGTGTGAATTCGCTGGTGTCTCAACAGGCGGGACGAATCACAAAATCCTTTCCCACACTGAGAGCACGTGAATGGCCTCTCCCCAGTGTGAACTCGCTGGTGTGACTGCAGGCTGTATACTTCAGTAAATTCTTTCCCACACTGGCAGGAGAATGGTCTCTCCCCGGTGTGAACTCGTTGGTGTTTCTGTAGGGTGGATAATTGATTAAATCCTTTCCCACACTGAGAGCATGTGAATGGCCTCTCCCCAGTGTGAATTCGCTGGTGTCTCAATAGGCGAGACGAATCACAAAATCCTTTCCCACACTGAGAGCAGGTGAATGGCCTCTCCCCAGTGTGAACTCGCTGGTGTGTCTGCAGGGTGTATACTTCAGTAAATCCTTTCCCACACTGGGAGCAGGAGAACGGCCTCTCCCCAGTGTGAATGCGTCGATGAGTTTCCAGCTCTGATGGGGCTCGGAATCCCTTCTCACAGTCCCCACATTTCCACGGTTTCTCCATGTTTTGGGTCTTCTCGTGTCTCTCCAGGCTGGACAATCAGTTGAAGCCTCTTCCACAGACACGGCACGGGTATGGTCTCTCCCCGCTGTGAATGTTATGTTTTTCAGGCTGTGTAACTGGTTAAAGCTCTTTCCACAGTATGTTCAGTGGAACACTCTCACTCGGGTGTGTGTGTGTATCTCGGTGCTTTTTCAGTCACACGGTGTTTTAAATCTTTAGCTGACAGTTCAGGCAAACATTTCTCCTTCTAGATTGAAAGGCCGACGATATTCAGGTTCCAGGGAATCCAGTGACTATCAGATCGAGACGTGACGTTTGAGATTTCTGTCTGTAATTCCTCCTCATCTAGTATCCTGTGAAAACATTTAACAAAATTTATCCCCGTCAGTACAGGACAGAAATACCTCATCTCAGCTTTCTCTCCAATTATCTGCCAGTTTCCCATAACCCTCGACATCCAGGTTCTGGCACCACACAACTATAATTCATCACTTACTCTGATTGCCTCGCACTCACCTACATAATCTTTGAATTAATATTTGTTATGATATCCCTGGAAGACATCGGAGGTTTGGTCTGGTAGGATTATGCCGGAAAAAGTCAAGAAATCATTGATAAAGCAGCGCAGGTGGATTCAGTGGGGATGGAGCTGCTTTTACAACATGGCAGCCTGACCCTCAGGAGGTCTCTCGACCCCGTGCTCTCTGGGGCTCTCTGGGAGGCGCCGAAAATGATGACTGCCGACATTATCCGCCTTATTGACCAGAGGCTGAGTGTCCTAGCTCAATATCTGTGAGCTCATGAAGCACAGCTGCAAAATGCCATGATGAGGCTCGATGATCCGGAGCAAGATGCCTCCTCGACAGAGGCAAGAATTCAATCCTTTGGAAACCAGCCGAGTGCCATGTCGGAGGTCCTGGAGGACTTGGAGAACTGAGAGTCGGAGAAAGAAAATCCGAGAGGTCAGCCTGTCAGAAGGTGTGGAGGGTAAGGCTCCCATTAGGTTCTTCGAGGACCGGCTGCCATGTTTTCTCAAGCTGGATGTGAAACCTGGGTGTTTCAAATGAGAAAGGATACATTATATCCTGTCTCTGAGGCTGAGGGATAGTTTTCATCCCAGGCCTGTTATCATTCACTTCCACAACATGAAAGATCGCCAGAAGGACCTGGAGACGGGTACGGTGAGGTGGCACCTGGCTCCAGAAGGGAGGGAGGATTCAGGACTTTTCAGCAGCAACACAAACAAAGTGTCGAGGCTTCGATGAAGTTCAAAGGCAGCTCAAGGGGGTGGGGAGTGAATTATGTCATGTTTTATCCTGCAACCCGAAAAATGGTATCCATCAAGTCTTTAAATAATCCAACTCTTTGGGTCACAATTTCAAGGTGAGAGGGGGAAAGTTTAAGGGAGATGTGCGTGGGAAGTGTTTTTACGCAGAGGGTGGTGGGTGCCTGGAACGCTTTGCCAGCGGAGGTGGTAGAGGCCGGTACGATAGCATCGTTTAAGGTGCATCTAGACCAGGGGTGGGCAAACTTTTCCGTGCAAGGGCCACATTCAGAAATTCACAATTTTAAAGGGCCGCATAGTATATTAAGTAAAATAATTAATATTTAAAATAGCCAAAATAAAAGGTTTTTAAAGAAAAAAAAGCAATTAATTTTTATTAATTAATATTTTAAAGTAGAAACTTCACATGAAACACATGTTGTGCCGAGCAATGATCACCCTACTCAAGTCAACGTATCCACCCTATACCAGTAACCCAACAGTCCCCCCCCCCCCCCCCCCCAATTAACCTTAAATTTAAAAAAATATCTTTTTTTTTGTTTTTTTGTTTTTTATGACTTGATCTTGGTGGGCCGCATAAAGACCTTTGGCGGGCCGCATGCGGGCCCGCGGGCTGTAGTTTGCCCACCCCTGATCTAGACAGATATATGAACGGGCGGGGAACAGAGGGAAGTAGATCCTTGGAAAATAGGCGACGGGTCTAGATAAAGGATCTGGATCGGCGCAGGCTGGGAGGGCCGAAGTGCCTGTTCCTGGGCTGTGGTATTTTTGTTTTTTGTTTAACTATTGCCTTGACCTTCATTCAACCCATGAAGGGAGCGGCTGGTCCTCCAGCCAATCAGAGTGAATGAGGGGGCGGGACTGGGCTCAGTGACGCATGCGCAGTCTGATTAATGGCGACGTGAAGGTTCTTTCTCGGATCCACAATCCGTAAAGGGTGGGAATGGCAGGTCGGACAGATCAGCCGGATCGTTGGACACACTTTATAAACATGTTATAGAAACAGGAAACCTGCAAAAATACCCTACCGCTACCCGGTGACCTGAGCGCGGACTGCAGCGTTCTGACAGGACAAAGCGGCCGCCATCTTTGTTGCGCAGTGACAGCAATGCGCATGCGCACGCTCCTTTTAAATTGGGTACTCGCAACAGTGCAAATGCGCGCCCGCCATCTTTATTGGGGCAGTAGCAGCAGAGCGCAGGCGCAGTCGCCATCATGGTTGGGGGCAAATTTTAAAAAAATGTTTCTTCGTGTCAGAATGTCCATCAAACTGTTTGACTCTGAATATTTATAAGGCAGAGCAATGATATATGTCCAGGGCTGTGACAATAATTCGTATTGTGCCTTGACCAGAATAAAACTTTCAGACTTTTCAGAGAAACTTTACAAAATAACAATTGACATTGAGCCACAGGAGCTGTTAGCTTTTGAGGTGAATCTAACTAGAGGAAAGTAAGTTATAGAGTCGCAGAGTTTTAAGGAGGAAACTTCAGAGCTTATGGCCCAGCCAAATGATAAAAGACCAGAAGTGAGCGTCAGAAAAATCAGGAATGCTGCACTGGCTGGAATTAAATGAGGGCAGAGATCTCCAAGAGGTGGGGAGGAGTTGTGTGGGGGAGGGGGGGGGGGGGGGGTGCAGATTACAGAGATTAGGATGATCTATAGCAGGGGTGGGCAAACTTTTCCGTGCAAGGGCCACATTCAGAAATTCACAATTCACAAAGGGCCGCATAGTATATTAAGTAAAATAATTACTTCACCCGGTTATGATTCTGGGCGCCTCATGTAGAACACAGAACATAGAACAGTACAGCACAGAACAGGCCCTTCGGCCCTCGACGTTGTGCCGAGCAATGATCACACTACTCCAGTCAACGTATCCACCCTATACCAGTAAGTAACCCAACAGCCCCCCCCCCATTAACCTTAAAAAAAAAATTAAAAAAAAAAAAAAAAAAATGTTTTTAAAATTTTTTTTTTTTTTTTTTTATTAATAACTTGGTGGGCCGCAGAAATACCTTTGGCGGGCCGCATGCGGCCCGCGGGCCGTAGTTTGCCCACCCCTGATCTATAGCAATAGAAGAATGAGAAATTTCAACTTTCGGTGCTTCTGAAAGGGAATCATTTGTAGATCAGTGAGCACAGGGGATGGGTAAACAATACTTGTTGTGAGTAAACACATGGGTAGCAGAGTTTTCGATGGGATAGAAGGGGTTGTTTAACATTGAGGGCTGACTGGGAATGCGTTAGAAAAAATTGGTCGAGAGGTAACAAAAAAATGAATGATGGTTTCCGTAACAGATAAGAAGACACTAAGACGGAGTCAGGCTGTGTTACTGAGGTGGAAATAGGTGATCTTTGTGATGGTGTGGATATGTGTTTGGAAGCTCTTCAGGGGTGACATATTTCACCAGGATTGTGAACAGGCTGCTTCTGCCTCAGTCATTTGGCAGGGACAGGGATGGAATTAGTGGCTGAAGGGTTTAGTCTTCTCAATATTTAAAGAGGAAATTTCTGCTCCTCCAATACTGGATGTCAGACAAGTTCGGACAGTGCGTCCCTTGAAGTGGAACCTGCAGGGGATGGTTTTATGAGCAGGTGCTCTTACTGTGCGACTGGGTTCAAGACATCATCTGACCTCACTGTACACCAGCGAATTCACACTGGGAAGAGGCTGTTCACATGCTTCCAGTGTGGGAAGACATTCATTCAGTCATCCAGCCTGCTGACACACCAGCGAATTCACACTGGGGAGAGGTCATTTACGTGATGCCAGTGTGGGAAGAGATTCAGTCATCCAGCCTGCTGACACACTAGCGAATTCACACTGGGGAGAGGTCATTTGCCTGCTCCAAGAGTGGGAAGAGATTCACACGTTATCCAGTCTACTGACAGACAAGCGAATTGTTGATACTAACCTACCTAATGCATGCAATAAGTTTGAGTGGTATCAGAAATGGTGAAAGTAATGTCAATAGCACAACAGAATGTAGCTTTCAATGATTACATTCACTGCCGTTTTTCTTAGATGATTTAACAGGATGTGATTGTAACATAAATAGATGCGTTATGAATTTGATTATAGCATTTGCTGGCTGGCCGGGAGACTTTAAAGTTTACTTTAACGTACCTAACAGCAAGTCAGAACTTGAAGCCAAAATTATGCTTCAACTCTGGTTCAGCAAGTGATGCATCAACCATGTGCTTAAACATGTATTTACAAGGTGCAGATTGTTGCTCGGAGTGAGAAGTATGGGTCATTGCAGGGAACTGTGCTCAGAATCAAATCTGCTCTACCTGACTTTGGGAATGTTTGCCGATCGTTTATGCCAAAAACCAAAGATGGAAGAGTGCACAGCCAGCAATTAAATCACCATTTCTCACCTTGATCATGATGAACAATCTGCTCATACAATTTCAAAATAAAAGGTGAAAGTGATGCATTTGGAGGTGTTGTTCTTCTCTGGTTTTGTAAAATTGAAGTTCAGTAGATGGAAATAAAACTATTCCATGCTGAATGTTCTTTTAATTTTACAAGCACAGGATGCGTAAATGCTCCTTCAATTGATTTGATGCCATCTATAGATGGTTTTTGTCAGCTTTTTATATTGTTACTTGAGGAAGTTTGGGTATAGGATCGACACTGATACCACACTAGTTAAAACTTACAGGCCAGCAGAATCCAAGTACTCCCAATACTGTTTAAATATGTAAATCTCAAGCCTCTAAATAAGGTAGATATGGACCTATTGCACCCTCTTTCATTTATGTCATAATTTTAGCGTTAATAAACTAGTGGTTTGAACCATTCGTGCGAATTAGTGAAAGAAACCGTCACAAAGTAGCAGTTATGTTGACAACTTAATCAAATGTTTGAATTTCATACTAATATAAGGCAGTATAAGACTGATCTTGTACGGTGCAGACTTTTGCACAACTGGTCCGGATATAGACTTTATCCATTTACAATTTGTGCTGACAAACATCTATGTAACTGTTTTCCATCCGCATCCAAAATGGTTACACTGGACAGTGGGGACAAAAATTTCATGGCTGGAATAAATATTCCTTATTATTGATCCTCCTGAAATTTCCATCATATATATATATATATATGATTTTGATTTGATTTTGATTTGATGTGATTTATTGTCACTTGTACTGAAGTACAGTGAAAAGTATTTTTCTGCGGCCGAGGAACGTACACAGTATGTACATAGTAGACACAAGAATAATCAACAGGAACAATGACAAATGGTACATCGACAAAACAGATTGGTTACGGTGCGGAATTATATAAGAGGAAAATAGTTTTAATAGGTCAGAACGCTGATCGGAAATAAAAGAAAGGGACAGAGGGAAGGAGCTCACAGAGAGTCGCCATACTCCGGAGCCATCTTGGGAAACCCTGTGTCTGCATGGGTGTCGCCCCCACAACCCAAAGATGTGAAGGGCATGTGGATTGGCCATGCTAAATTGCCCCTCAATTGGATTTGTTTAAAAAGTAAGACCAATACTGTACCCTGTGCTCCACATGCAGTCTCACCAATGCCCTGTATAACTGAAGCATAACCTCCCCAGTTTGTATTCAATTCCCCTCACAATAACAGTCTATTAGCTTTCCTAACTACTTGCTGTACCTGCATGCTAGCCTTTTGTGATTAATGTACAATAACACCTAGGTCCCTCTGTGTCTCAGAGCTCTGAAAGTCACTCACCATTTGGACAATATGCCTATTTTATTCTTCCTCACAAAATGGGCATTTTCACATTTTCCCACATTATACTCCATTTGCCAGGGCTTTGCCCACTCACTTAACTTATCTATGTCCCTATGTGGCTGTCTTGCATTCCTCACAATTTAGTGTCCCACCTTTCTTTGTGTTATCTGCAAATTTAGCAACAATACCTTCAGTATCTTCATCCAAGTCATTTATATAAATGGTAATAAGTTGAGTCTCCCGTACTGATCCCTGTGAGACACCACTCATCACATCCCACCAATCAGAAAAATACCCATTTATGTCTATTCTATAAGACCATAAGACATAGGAGTGGAAGTAAGGCCATTCGGCCCATCGAGTCCACTCCACCATTCAATCATGGTTGATTTCAACTCCATTTACCCGCTCTCTCCCCATAGCCCTTAATTCCTCGAGAAATCAAGAATTTATCAATTTCTGTCTT
Source organism: Scyliorhinus canicula (assembly GCF_902713615.1). NCBI lineage: Eukaryota > Metazoa > Chordata > Chondrichthyes > Carcharhiniformes > Scyliorhinidae > Scyliorhinus > Scyliorhinus canicula. The sequence goes on from NW_024056025.1 coordinate 352,626, forward strand.
AAAGACACTCAATGTCCCGGCCTCCACCGCCCTCTGTGGCAATGAATTCCACAGACCTACCACTCTCTGGCTGAAGAAATTTCTCCTCATCTCGGTTCTAAAGTGACTCCCTTTTATTCTAAGGCTGTGCCCCCGCGTCCTAGTCTCCCCTGCTAATGGAAACAACTTCCCTACGTCCATCCTATCCAAGCCATTCATTATCTTGTACGTTTCTATTAGATCTCCCCTCAACCTCCTAAACTCCAATGAATATAATCCCACGATCCTCAGACGTTCATCGTATGTTAGACCTACCATTCCTGGGATCATCCGTGTGAATCTCCGCTGGACCCGCTCCAGTGCCAGTATGTCCTTCCTGAGGTATGGGGCCCAAAATTGCTCACAGTATTCTAAATGGGGCCTAACTAGTGCTTTATAAAGCCTCAGAAGTACATCCCTGCTTTTATATTCCAAGCCTCTTGAGATAAATGACAACATTACATTTGCTTTCTTAATTACGGACTCAACCTGCAAGTTTACCTTTAGAGAATCCTGGACTAGGACTCCCAAGTCCCTTTGCACTTTAGCATTATGAATTTTGTCACCGTTTAGAAAATAGTCCATGCCTCTATTCTTTTTTCCAAAGTGCAAGACCTCGCACTTGCCCACGTTGAATTTCATCAGCCACTTCTTGGACCATTCTCCTAAACTGTCTAAATCTTTCTGCAGCCTCCCCACCTCCTCAATACTACCTGCCCCTCCACCTATCTTTGTATCATCGGCAAACTTGGCCAGAATGCCCCCAGTCCCGTCATCTAGATCGTTAATATATAAAGAGAACAGCTGTGGCCCCAACACTGAACCCTGCGGGACACCACTTATCACCGGTTGCCATTCCGAAAAAGAACATTTTATCCCAACTCTCTGCCTTCTGTCTGACAGCCAATCGTCAATCCATGTTAGTACCTTGCCTCGAATACCATGGGCCCTTATTTTACTCAGCAGTCTCCCGTGAGGCACCTTGTCAAAGGCCTTTTGGAAGTCAAGATAGATAACATCCATTGGCTCTCCTTGGTCTAACCTATTTGTTATCTCTTCAAAGAACTCTAACAGGTTTGTCAGGCACGACCTCCCCTTACTAAATCCATGCTGACTTGTCCTAATCCTACCCTGCACTTCCAAGAATTTAGAAATCTCATCCTTAACGATGGATTCTAGAATTTTGCCAACAACCGAGGTTAGGCTAATTGGCCTATAATTTTCCATCTTTTTTCTTGTTCCCTTCTTGAACAGGGGGGTTACAACAGCGATTTTCCAATCCTCTGGGACTTTCCCTGATTCCAGTGACTTTTGAAAGATCATAACTAACGCCTCCACTATTTCTTCAGCTATCTCCTTTAGAACTCTAGGATGTAGCCCATCTGGGCCCGGAGATTTATCAATTTTCAGACCTTTTAGTTTCTCTAGCACCTTCTCCTTTGTGATGGCAACCATATTCAACTCTGCCCCCTGACTTTCCTGAATTGTTGGGATATTACTCATGTCTTCTACTGTGAAGACTGACGCAAAGTACTTATTAAGTTCCTCAGCTATTTCCTTGTCTCCCATCACTAGATTACCAGCGTCATTTTGGAGCGGCCCAATGTCTACTTTTGCCTCCCGTTTGTTTTTAATGTATTTAAAGAAACTTTTACTATCATTCTGTTTCCTGTTGGTTAGCCAATCTTCAGTCCATGCCAGTATGTTACCCCTTATATCCTGAGTTTTCATTTTCTACAATAACCTTTGATATGACAACTTATCAAATGCTTTCTGGAAATCTAAGGACAATACGGTCACCCGTTCCCCTTTATCCACAGTCATGTGGTCCATCAAGTAACTCTGATAAATTGGTTAAACGTGGTTTTCCTTTTACAAAACCATGTTGACAGTGCCTGATTGCCTTGAATTTTTCTGAGAGATCTGACATAGCATCTTTAATAATAGCTTCTAACATGTTCCCTATGACTGATGTCAGGCTAACTGGCCTGTAGTTTCCAGCCATCTGTCCCCCTCCCTTTGTGAATAAAGGAGTTACATTATTTTCCAATTTAATGGGATCTTCCTTGTATCTAGTGAATTTTGGACAATGAAACGAGTGCATCAACTCCCTCATTAGCTGCTTCTTTCAAGACCTTATGGTGAAGTCCATCCGAACCCGGGATTTTGTCAGCCTGCAGACTCAAAACATTGCTCATTACCACTTCCATGGTGGTTGCAATTTTCTTTCCATTCCTTCCTGATTTACGGATATTTCTGGGATGTCATTTGATTCCTCCATACCTGATCAATTCATTTGCCAAAACCTTACTTTTCATTGTTCATTTCCCAGATGAGCTTTGTGGAGAATCAACACTCACTTGAATTATTTACTTACACAAATGTCTATAGAAACTCTGTCTTTATATTTCTAGCCAGCTTTCTCTGGTACTCTAATAATAATAATTGCTTATTGTCACGAGTAGGCTTCAATTAAGTTACTTTGAAAAGCCCCTAGTCGCCACATTCCGGCGCCTGTTCGGGGAGGCCGGTACGGGAATTGATCCCCCACTGCTGGCTTTTTCTGCTTTATAAGCCAGCTGTTCAGCCTAATTATTCCATCCTTATTAATATTTTTGTGTTTATATTCTATGCTTTATATTCTGCCCAATGTTCTGACCCGAAATCTGCCTTTGAGAAGTTACATGCTTTGTAAAAAACATTGATATGTCTTTAACTTTTTTAGTTAAAGACAGATGCTGGGCCCTCCCCTTGGAATTTTCCATTCTCACTAGAATGTATCTATTCTGTTTATACTGAAATATCCCTTTCAATGTCTGCTACTGAATATCTATTGACCTGACACACAAGCTCATTTGAAAGTTCATTTAAGATAGCTCTGCTTTGATACCCTCATAATTGCTCTTATTAGGGGCAGCACGGTGGCCTAGTGGTTAGCACAACCGCCTCACGGCGCTGAGGTCCCAGGTTCGATCCCGGCTCTGGGTCACTGTCCGTGTGGAGTTTGCACATTCTCCCCGTGTTTGCGTGGGTTTCGCCCCCACAACCCAAAAATGGGCAGAGTAGGTGGATTGGCCACTCTAAAATTGCCCCTTAATTGGAAAAAATAATTGGCTAATCTAAATTTATAAAAAAAGAAAAAATAAATAATTGCTCTTATTGAAGCTTAACTTACTCGTCTTGGACTCAATCTTCTTCCCCTCAAACTGCATGTCAAATTCAGTCATATTATGATCGCTGTTACCTGGGGATGCCTTCACCATGAGGTTATCAATTAATCCTTGTTGCACAATACCCAGCCTGGTGTTACCTGACCTCTGGTTGGCTCCAAAATTTGCTGATTGTAGAAACTATTGCAAGAACATTCTGTGAACTCCTCACCTATGCTACCTTCAACAATCTGATGTTTCCAGTCTAATAGTAGACTAAAATCCCCCTTGATTATCGCTGTACCTTTTCTGACAGACTCCCATTATCTCTTCCTTCACACTCTGTCCTACTGTGTCGTTACAATTAGGAGGCCTGCACATCACTCCCAGAAGTAAATTATTGCCTTTACCATTTTTCATCTCAAACCAAACCACTCCTACATCCTGCTTTCTTGAGCTTAGGTCATCCCTGTCTCATGTACCAACAGCATCAATAATTAACAACGCCACTCTTCCACCTTTTCCGAGATTTCTGTCCTTCCTAAATTATACATACACTACAATATTCAGCTCACCATCACCTTTTGAAGGGAAATGAGGGATGGGCAATAAATGTTGGGACTGGCCAGAGACACCCACATGCCATGAATGAATATAAAACAATTCAAGCCCCAATCTATTTCTCTGAATGGCCATCAGATCGTACTTACTTATTTCTAGGTGCTGCCAATTCATCAGTTTTGTTTCAAATGCTACTTGTGTTTTGCTGCAGAGCCTTTGGTTTTGTTCTTTTATTATTTTTGTAGTGTTTATCTGATGTAATTTTAAATGTGTTCTCTCCGTCTCTTCCTGCCACAGTCTGTTTATCATTTCCCATATTCTTACCTTTCTCTCTGGTCTTACTCTTTACTACATCATTCAAAACAAATCAGAAAAGATCCAACAATGGAGCAGTCGGTAACAGGACATCAATCAGTCTCCTCCTATCTGAAAATGAAAATCGCTTATTGTCACAAATAGGCTTCAAATGAAGTTACTGTGAAAAGCCCCTAGTCGCCACATTCTGGCGTCTGTTCGGGGAGACTGGTACAGGAATTGAACCGTGCTGCTGGCCTGCCTTGGTCTGCTTTCAAAGCCAGGGATGTAGCCCTGTGCTAAACCAGCCCCTATCTGAGAGAAATCAAGGACTGGAACACTGTCGTTAACACAAGGCTACTTTTATTAATCTATATCCAGAATATTAAACTCCGGCCGAGTCACAGGAATGATTAACATCAACTGAAACAAACTCCAACTGTCAGAATGAACACGGCTCAGTCCTGGATGTGATTAACAGCAGCAATAACAGAATCCAACCTCATGTGAACTCGCTGGTGTTTCTGTAGGGTGAATGAACGCTAGAATCCTTTCCCACACACAGAGCAGATGAATAATGTCTCCCTGGTGTGAATGCGCTGGTGTTTCAGCCGGAGGGAATGCTGAGTGAATCCCTTCCCACACACGGAGCAGGTGAACGGCCTCTCTCCAGTGTGACTGCGCTGGTGAATCAGCAGGTCCATTTTGCCTTTAAAGCTCTTCTCAAAGGCGGAACATTTAAAAAGGTCTCGTATCAGAGTGAACACGTTGGTGTGAGGCGAGTTGGGCAGACTGTGTGAATCCCTTCCCACATTCAGAGCAGATGAATGGTCTCTCCCCAGTGTGAATGCGCTGGTGTCTCAGCAGGGTGGATGACTGAGTGAATCCCTTCCCACACTCGGAGCAGATGAATGGTCTCTCCCCAGTGTGAATTCGCTGATGTACAGTGAGCTGATATGATCGTCTGAACCCAGTCGCACAGTGAGAGCACCTAAACGGTCTCTCGTCAGTGTGAACACGTTGATGGATCATCAGATCCCCAGAACATTTATAGCATTCCCCGCAGTCTGGGCATTGAAACGGTCTCTCATCTGTGTGAACTCGCTGGTGTCTCAGCAGGTTGGCTGAAACAGTAAATCCTTTCCCACAGTCGGAGCAGGTGAATGGCCTCTCCCCAGTGTGAACTCGCTGGTGTGTGGACAGATTAGATGGCTCAGTGAATCCCTTCCCACAGTCGGAGCAGGTGAATGGTCTCTCTCCAGTATGAACTCGCTGGTGTCTCAGCAGGGCCGATGTCTGAGTGAATCCCTTCCCACACTTGGAGCAGTTAAATGGCCTCTCCCCAGTGTGAACTCGCTGGTGTACGGACAGATTAGATGACTCAGTGAATCCCTTCCCACACTTGGAGCAGGTGAATGGTCTCTCCCCAGTGTGACGGCGTCGATGAGTTTCCAGGTGGGATGGGTAAGTGAATCCTTTCCCACACTCCGCACAATTCCACAGTTTCTCCTCAGTGTGACTGCATTTGTGACTTGTGAGGCCTGTTGATCGAGTGAATCCTCGTCCACACACACAACACGTGTACGGTTTCCCCGCACTGTGAACGATGCTTTTTCCTTCCATGATTGATGATATTCAGGATATGATAAATTGAGGACTCTGTCAGATCCTGATGTGATGCTTGGTCTGAGTTTCTGGACTTTGAAGCCTCCCCTTCGAACACCCTGTGAAACTGATTGAAAACAGAAAATAGGGAGTGAGAGAGAACCCACAAAAACACAAAGGCAGGTTGTGAAATTGAGCTGAATGAACCTGGTCATTTGTGGGGACGGCACTGGGAAAAAGCAACCATGAAAACGGCTGGATTGTCACAAAAACTAAACTGCCTCTTTGAGAGGAGAGTGAAAGAGGCGAAGAGGGATTTTGTATATCTCCAAGGCACATTAAGAGAGCAGTTGGCAAAGCAAATTCGCTCTTGAGCTTCATAATTAGAAATATTGATACCGAAACAGGGTAGCTATGCTTCCGGTGGCACAGTGATTAGCACTGCTGCCTCAGTGATTAGCACTGCTGCCTCACATTGCCAGGGACCCGGGTTCAATTCCGACCTTGGCGACTGTGAGTGGAGATTGCACTGTCTCCCCGTCCGCGTGGGTTTCCACCCGCAATCCAAAGACGGGCAAATTAGGAGGATTGGCCTTGATAAATTGCCCCTTAGTGCCCAGGGATGTGCATGTTAGGTGGGGCTATAGTGTGGCACAGTGGTTAGCACTACTGCCTCACAGCTCCAGGGTTCCGGATTCAATTCCAGTCTCGGGTGACTGCCTCTGTGGAGTTTGCATTTTCTCCCCGTGCTTGCGTAGATTTCCTCCGGGTGCTCTGGTTTCCTCACACAGTCCAAAGATGAGGTTAGGTGGATTGGCCATGATAAATTGCCCCAAAGGTTAATTGGGGTTACTGGGCTACGGGGAGAAGGTGGAGGCATGGGCTTAAACTGAAGTAGGGTGCTCTTTCCAAGGGCCAGTGCAAACTCCTTGGGCTGAATGGCCTCCCGCTGAACTGTAAAGTCTATGATTCTGCACTGTAGGAATTCTTAGGAATCTTTATAAAGCTCTGGTCACCACTCTTCAGGAAGAATGGGAAGGTTCTTGGAGAAGGTGCAGAGGGGATTTACCAGACTGGATCCAGCAAAGGAGGTTGAGGGGAAATTTGATTCAGGTCCACAAGATTATGCCAGATTTCCATCGGGTGGACAAAGAAACTCTGTTTCCATTCACTGATCGCACAAGCAGTCGGGACACAGATTTAAAGTTTTGGGTAAAACCTGGACTGAACGACATAAGATGCTGAGGGGTCTTGACAGGGTGGATGTGGAGAGGATGTTTCCTCTTGTGGGAGAATCTGGAACAAGGGGTCACTGTTGAAAAATGAGGGGTCATACATTTAAGCTGGAGATGAGGATTTTAGATTCTCTTGAGGGTTGTAAGACTTTGGAACTTGCGTCCTTAAAAGGCAGTGGGAGCAGAGTCCTTGAATATTTTTAAGGCAGAGCTGGATAGATTCTTGATGTGCAAGGGGGTGAAGGGTCATCAGGGGTAGGCAGGAATGCAGAGTGGAGGTTAGAATGAGATCAGCCGCAATCTTATTGAATGCTGAGCAGGCCCGAGGGGCCGAGTGGCCTGATCCTAGCTTGTATGTAAAAGGTACAGGAGATATGATGGGATATGAGATATATGTTTTTACACAGCGAGCGGCAATGACCTGAAACTTGCTGCCTATGAGGGAGTTTGAAAATAGATACAATGAATGATTTGATTTCAAAAGGAAATTGGATAGACATCTGAGGGAAATAAACCTGCGACAATAACGACAATACGGAGAACAGGAGAATGGGACCGACTGGATTGCTCCAGAGAGCTAGCATGGAATCAATGGGCCGAATGCCATTCTCTGTGTCATCATGTCTCTGACTCTTTTGTGTAATCTAGTTTTGTAATTTAACCCCGGGGGGGGGGGTCAGATATCACTCCAGTAAATCTGTGCTACACTCCCTCCGAGGCCATTCTATCCTTCCTCAGGTTTGTTGCCCAGAACTGAACACAGTTCTCCAGGTTTGGCCTAACCAGGGTTTGTGAATCTCGGGGCTTTTCCAGTCACACTGAGACCTGAAATCTTCCCTCACAGACAGAACAGACAAACCTTTTACCTTCCACACTCAGATAGAACATTACAGCGCAGTACAGGCCCTTCGGCCCTCGATGTTGCGCCGACCGTGAAACCCCTCTAAAGCCCATCTACACTATTCGATTATCGTCCATATGTCTATCCAATGATCATTTGAATGCGTTTAGTGTTGGCAAGTTCACTACTGTTGCAGGCAGGACATTCCACGCCCTTACTACTCTCTGAGTAAAGAACCTACCTCTGACATCTGTCCTATATCTATCTCCCCTCAATTTAAAGCTATGGCCCCTCATGCTGGATATCACCATCTGAGGAAAAAGGCTCTCAATGTCCACCCTATCTAACCCTCTGATCATCTTGTATGCCTCAATTAACTCACCTCTTAACCTTCTTCTCTCTAACGAAAACAGCCTCAAGTCCCTCAGCCTTCCCTCATAAGATCTTCCCTTCATACCAGGCAACATTCTGGTAAATCTCCTCTGCACCCTTTCCAATGCTTCCACATCCATCCTATAATGCGGCGACCAGAATTGCATGCAATACTCCAAATGCGGCCGCACCAGAGTTTTGTACAGCTGCAACATGACCTCACGGCTCCTAAACTCAATCCCTCTACCAATAAAAGCTAACACACCATACGCCTTCTTAACAACCCTCTCAACCTGGGTGGCAACTTTCAGGGATCTATGTACATGGACACCAAGATCTCTCTGCTCATCCACACTACCAAGAATCTTACCATTAGCCCAATACTCTGTCTTCCTGTTATTCCTTCCAAAATGAATCACCTCACACTTTTCCGCATTGAACTCCATTTGCCACCTGTCAGCCCAGTGCTGCTGCTTATCTATGTCCCTCCAAACTTGTAACATCCTTCTGCACTGTCCACAACTCCATTGACTTTCGTGTCATCTGCAAATTTACTCACCCATCCTTCTACGCCCTCCTCCAGGTCATTTATAAAAATGCCAAACGGGGCAGCACGGTGGCCTAGTGGTTAGCACAACCGCCTCACGGCGCCGAGGTCCCAGGTTCGATCCCGGTTCTGGGTCACTGTCCGTGTGGAGTTTGCACATTCTCCCTGTGTTTGTGTGGGTTTCACCCCCACAACCCAAAAATGTGCAGAGTAGGTGGATTGGCCACGCTAAATTTCCCCTTAATTGGAAAAAATAATTGGGTAATCTAAATTTTAAAAAAAATAAATAAATAAAAATGACAAACAGTAGTGGCCCCAAAACAGATCCTTGTGGTACACCACTAGTAACTGGACTCCAGTCTGAACATTTCCCACCAACCATCAGCCAGCCAATGTCTGATCCAAACTGCTAAATCACCCTGAATCCCTTGCCTCCGTATTTTCTGCAATAGCCTCCCGTGGGGAACCTCATCAAACGCTTTACTGAAATCCATATATATCACATCAACTGCTTTACCCTCATCCACCTGTTTGGTCACCTTCTCAAAGTACTCAATAAGGTTTGTGAGGCACGACCTACCCTTCACAAAACCATGTTGACTATCTCTAATCAAATTATTCCTTTCCAGATGATTATAAATCCTATCTCTTATAAACCTTTCCAAGACTTTGCCCACAACAGAAGTAAGGCTCACTGGTCTACAGTTACCAGGGTTGTCTCGACTCCCCTTCTTGAACAATGGTACATTTGCTATACTCTAGTAGAACATAGAACAGTACAGCACAGAACAGGCCCTTCGGCCCTCAATGTTGTGCCGAGCCATGATCACCCTACTCAAACCCACGTATCCACCTCATACCCGTAACCCCCCTTAACCTTACTTTTATTAGGACACTACGGGCAATTTAGCATGGCCAATCCACCTAACCCGCACATCTTTGGACTGTGGGAGGAAACCGGAGCACCCGGAGGAAACCCACGCACACAGGGGGAGGACGTGCAGACTCCACACAGACAGTGACCCAGCCGGGAATCGAACCTGGGACCCTGGAGCTGTGAAGCATTTATGCTAACCACCATGCTACCCTGTTAGTCTTCTGGCACTATTCCTGTAGACAAAGATGACTTAAAGATCAAAGCCAAAGGCTCAGCAATCTCCTCCCTAGCTTCCCAGAGAATCCTAGGATAAATCCCACCCGGCCCAGGGGACTTATCTATTTCCACTTTCCAGAATTGCTAACACCTCCTCCTTATGAATCTCAAGCCCTTCTAGTCTTGTAGCCGGAATCTCAGTGTCTCCTCGACAACATTGTCTTTCTCCTGTGTGAATACTGACAAAAAAATATTCATTTAGCACCTCTCCTATCTCCTCGGACTCCACGCACAACTCCCCATTACTGTCTTTGACTGGCCCTACTCTTACCCTCGTCATTCTTTTATTCCTGACATAGTAGCCTTGTGGATAGCACAATTGCTTCACAGCTCCAGGGTCCCAGGTTCGATTCCAGCTTGGGTCACTGTCTGTGTGGAGTCTGCACATCCTCCCCGTGTGCGTGGGTTTCCTCCAGGTGCTCCGGTTTCCTCCCATAGTCCAAAGATGTGCAGGTTAGGTGGATTGGCCATGATAAATTGTCCTTAGTGTCCAAAATTGCCCTTACTGTTGGGTGGGGTTACTGGGTAATGGGGATAAGGTGGAGGTGTTGACCTTGGGTAGGGTGCTCTTTCCAAGAGCCGGTGCAGACTCGATGGGCCGAATGGCCTCCTTCTGCACTGCAAATTCTATGATATCTATAGAAAGCTTTAGGGTTATCCTTGATCCTACCTGCCAAAGACGTCTCATGTCCCCTCCTGGCTCTTCTTAACTCTCTCTTTAGGTCCTTCCTAACTAACTTGTAACTCTCGAGGGCCCTAATTGAACCTTCACGTCTCATCTTTACATAAGCCTCCTTATGTAATGTAGAGGGAGCTTTACTCTGTATCCAACCTCGTGCTGTACCTGTCCTGGGAGTATTTGATGGGGACAGTGTAGAGGTAGCTTTACTCTGCATCTAACCCCGTGCTGTACCTGTCCTGGGAATGTTTGATGGGGACAGTATAGAATGAGCTTTACTCTGTATCTAACCCCATGCTGTACCTGTCCTGGGAATGTTTGATGGGGACAGTGTAGAGGGAGCTTTACTCTGCATCTAACCCTGTGCTGTACCTGTCCTGGGAGTGTTTGATGGGGACAGTGTAGAAGGAGCTTTCCTCTGTATCTAACCCCACGCTGTACCTGTCCTGGGAGTGTTTGATGGGGACAGTGTAGAGGGAGCTTCACTCTGTATCTAACCCCGTGCTGGACCTGTCCTGGGAGTGTTTGATGGGGACAGTGTAGAGGGAGCTTTACTCCCTGTCTAGCACGTTGCTCTGTGTAGATGAATGTGGGTCACACTCCAGCTCTTCACACTTTGAGCCGGTGTTTTCTCTTTCTGCCCGTGTTTATCCATGTCAAATGTTTAAATATTCAGGAGGAACAATGTTTATGTTGAAACCCGATCAAGCCCCTCGTCCGGAGCCTCAGCCACAGGCTCCAGCTGGTGTGTAACCTGTAACCAGATCCCAGCAGGATTAAAACAAGCTGACAAGCGGCAGTAGCTCCTTGTACAGCGAAAGCTGTTCCCGGACCGTCAGCAGATACAGGACCGAAGAAGACCCTCAAACACTTCGCCATAAATATGAAGCTTATGAGGTAATCACGATTTTCAGCCATCTCTCTCTGTACCCCGAAACCCGCCCTTGCACAGAAATTTGGGAAGGACACAAAGGTGTTTGTGGGAGCGAGGTGAAGCCACAAGAGGGGATGACGATGTGGGGGGGGGGGGGGGGGGGGGGGGTGTTGTGGAGGGTAGTGGAGAGGGTCCGAGAGGGAGGGTGGACAAGGCTGTGTCATGGGGACGGGTGCGGGGTGGGGATTCCGGAGAGGATCCAGTCCAGAGGAGGTGGACGGGCGGTCCTAGAGGCCCCGGGGAAGTTAATGAAGAGTGGGGGAGACCCCCACCCCCCAGCATGATGGGGTCTGGGGGAAAAGAGTCGAACCGCAGAATCCCTACAGTGCAGAGGGAGACCATTCAGCCTATCGGTTCTGCGCCGACCCTGTGAAAGAGCACCCGAATCTGGACGCACTCCCCTGTCCCCGCCCCGTAAACCCGGGACAAATACGTGGTCCAAAGGAGAGGGGCTGGTGGTGTTCGGGACATCGGGGATCCTATGTGTGAGGGGGCTCCTGTGGGTGTCTGGGGAAAGGGGTTCCTGTGCGCGCGGACGTTTGTGTTTGGGGGGAGGTGGGGCGTCCTGTGTCTGGGGCGGGGGGGGGGGGGGGTGGGGGGTCCTGTGCTGTCCTGTGTGTGGGGGATGGGTGTCCTGTGTATGGGCCGTGGTGTTCTGTGTGTGTCTGCGGGGAGGTGTCCTATGTGTGGGGGAGGTGTCCTGTGTGTGGGTGTGTGTCTGGGGACGGTGTCCTGTCTGTGGGTCTGGGGGCGGTGTCCTGTGTGTGGGTCTGGGGGCGGTGTCCTGTGTGTGGGTCTGGGGGCGGTGTCCTGTGTGTGGGTCTGGGGGCGGTGTCCTGTGTGTGGGTGTGTGTCAGGGGACGGTGTCCTGTGTGTGTGTCTGGGGGCGGTGTCCTGTGTGGGGGTCTGGGGGCGGTGTCCTGTGTGTGTGTCTGGGGGCGGTGTCCTGTGTGTGGGCGCGTGTCTGGGGGAGGTGGTGTGTGTCTGGGGGTGGTGTCCTGTGTGTGGGTGTTTGTCAGGGGACGGTGTCCTGTGTGTGGGTCTGGGGGCGGTGTCCTGTGTGTGTGTCTGGGGGCGGTGTCCTGTGTGTGTGTCTGGGGGCGGTGTCCTGTGTGTGTGTCTGGGGGCGGTGTCCTGTGTGTGGGTCTGGGGGTGGTGTCCTGTGTGTGGGCGCGTGTCTGGGGGAGGTGGTGTGTGTCTGGGGGTGGTGTCCTGTGTGTGGGTGTTTGTCAGGGGACGGTGTCCTGTGTGTGTGTCTGGGGGCGGTGTCCTGAGTGTGTGTCTGGGGGCGGTGTCCTGTGTGTGTGTCTGGGGGCGGTGTCCTGTGTGTGTGTCTGGGGGCGGTGTCCTGAGTGTGTGTCTGGGGGCGGTGTCCTGTGTGTGGGTGCGTGTCTGGGGGAGGTGATGTGTGTCTGGGGGTGGTGTCCTGTGTGTGGGTGTGTGTCTGGGGGCGGTGTCCTGTGTGTGTGGGTGTGTGTCTGGGGGTCCAGCTCCCCTCACTGACCCCCTGTTGTGTTTGTTTTTCAGGCCGGGGGGCAGGACGCTGTTGCCGGTGGTGTGGCCTCCTCTCCTCCCCCTGCTCCTCCTCCTGGGCCCGGGGCTCGGCTGCCCCTCCGACTGCCTCTGCTGGAGCCCCAACCGGACGGTGAGCTGCTCGTCCCGGGGGCTGGAGGCGCTGCCGCGGGGGATCCCGGCTGGCACACGGGCGCTGGACCTGAGCGGCAACCGGCTGGAGCGGCTGGACTGGGGCCCGGCGCGAGGCCTGAGCCGTCGGCTGGAGGAGCTGGAATTGGGCCACAACCGGCTGCGGGAGCTGGAAGCTGGCGCCCTGGGCGGCCTGGAGCGGCTTTGGCGCCTGGGCCTAGGCCACAACCTCCTGCGCTACCTGCAGCCCGGAGCCCTCCGCGGCCTGCCCGCCCTCCGCAGCCTGGAGCTGGCCGGCAACCCGCTGCTGCTGCTCAGCGACCACACCTTCCGCGGCCTGGCCGCCCTGCGCACCCTCAGCCTGGGCTCCCCCGAACTGGCCTGGGCCGGCCCGCGGGCCTGGGCAGGCCTCAGCGGCCTCAACCAACTCACCATCCGCGGCGCCGCGCTGGCCTGGCCGCCCGGGCCTGTCCTCTCCCCCCTCCTCAATCTGACCGCCCTCCGCCTGCTGGCCTTTCCCAAGGCCACCGCCCTGCCCGGCCGCCCCTTCCAGGGCCTCTCCCGTCTCCGCCTGCTGGAAATCGACTCCTGGGCCTCACTGGCCCAACTAGGCCCAGATTGCCTCCTGGGCCTCAATTTGGTCTGGCTCTCAGTCACCCGCTGCAATCTCAGCGACGTTCCCTATGCCAGCCTGAGGACTCAGGCCTACCTGCGCTTCCTGAACCTCTCCCACAATCCCATCACTGCCATCCGCGGAGCGCTGCTGCAGCATGTGACCCGCCTGGAGGAGCTGCGATTGGTGGGCGGCCGCCTGCGCGTCATCCATGACGCCGCCTTCCGGGGCCTTATATACTTCCGGCTGCTGGACGTCACGGCCAATCAGCTGGCCAGCCTGCCGGCCACCGCCTTCCGCTCGCTGGCCTCCCTCCAGAGCCTGGGCCTGGGCCTCAACCCGCTGGCCTGCGACTGCCGCCTGCTCTGGATTGTCCGCCGGCGCCATCGCCTCCGCTTCCTGGGCTCCCAGCCGCCCGCCTGTGCCTCCCCGCCACCCCTCCGCGGCCGCCGCCTGCCCGAGGCCGCCGGCTCCCTCCCTGCCAGCACCTTCAGCTGCCGCCGGCCCCGCATCCGCGACAAGAGGCCGCAGCAGCTGCAGGCCCGTGAGGGCCAGACCGTCACCCTGCGCTGCTCGGCTGACGGCCAGCCGCTGCCCCTCATCCTGTGGCTCAACCCACGGCGCCAGCGGCTGGGCCACCCCGAGGCTGGGATGGGCCTCCCCGGGGGCCTGGGCCTAATAGCCGAGGACCAGGGCCTGAAACCCGAGGACCGCGGCCTCCTCCCCGGGCGTCCGGACCCCAGCCTGCCCCCCGCGCCCCCGCTCCTCTCTGGCCCTGCCGTGGGCCGCAGCCGCCTCCTGCCGGACGGCAGCCTGCAGATCACCTCGGTCCGTCACATGGACTCCGGCACCTACCGCTGTGTGGCCCGCAACGCCGGCCGCAACGCCGGCGGCAACGCCACGGCCTCAGCCTCACTACAGGTGCGGCCGCTCTCGCTTCAGGAGCTGGGACTGGCTGGGCGCTCCGACTCCCGGGCCAAGGCCGGCCTGCGGCCTGGATACCCCTTCGACACCCACACGCTGCTGGTGGCCACCACCATGGGCTTCACCTCCTTCTTCACCGTGGTGTCGCTCTGCTTCACTTTACTCTTCATCTGGAGCCGGGTCAGCGGGCCCATCAAACACAACATCCATGTCGACTTCGTGCCGCACGCTGGCGGGGGCGGCGGAGGCAGCAGCGGGGATGACGCCAAATACAACATGAAGATGGTCTGAGGGCTGACGTCACTGTTCCTGAGACGTCACTGCGACCCCATCTATGCCTCAATTGCTAAAGGACAAGTGCCTCATATGCCTCTTTCACCATCCTATTAACCTGTCCTTCCACCTTTAGAGATCTATGGACAAACAGGCCAAGGTCCCTTTGTTCCTCAGACGTCACAGTGTCAGGCCGTTCACTGAATGCTTCCTTTTCAAATTACTCCTTCCAAAGTGTGTCACCTCACATATTTCAAGGGCAAATTCCATCTGCCCCCTTTCTGCCCATTTGATCATCCTGTCTATATCTTCCTGTAACCCAAGACACTCAACCTCACTGTTAATCACCAGGCCAAGCTGTGTGTCATCCACAAAGGTAATGATTCTACCCCACACAAAGTCATCTATGGCATTTATGTAAATGACAAACAACAGGGGACCCAGCGCAGATCCCTGTGGTACCCCACTGGACACTGGCTTCCAGACACTAAAGCAGCCGTCTGTCATCACCCTCTCCTACAGCTAAGCCAATTTTGAATCCACCTTATCATGTTACTCTGTATCACATGTGTATTTGTCTTCTTTATAAAGTCTCCCATGTGGGATCTTGTCAAAGGCTTTGCTGAAATCTGTGTAAACTACGTCACTACCACCATCAACACACCTGGTGTCAATCAATCAATCAAAATTTGTGAGGCATGACCTCCCGCTGAGCCATGCTGACTATTTCTGATCAAACCTTGCCTCTCCAAGTGGAGATAGATTCGCTCCTTCAGAATTTTCTCCGATAGTTTCCACTACCACTGACGTGAGACTCACTGGTTTGCAGTTCCCTGGCTTATCTCGACAATCTTCCTTAAATAGTGGGATCATATCAGCTGATCTACCGTCCTCTAGCACCTCCCTCATAGCCAAAGAGGAATTAAAAATTTGGCCCCTACAATCTCTCTTGCCTCCCACAGCATCCTGGGACACAATTCATCCAGACCTGGAGATTTGTCCACTTTTAAGCATGCCAACACTTCCAATGCCTTGTCAGTCCTTCTGTCAATTCACTCAAGAACCTCTCGGTCTCTCTTCCCGAGTTCTATATCTACCTCCTCATTCTCTTGGCTGGAGACAGATGTGAAATATTTGTTCAACACCCAAACCAATGTCCTCTAAAGTTTCTCTCCATTTAGATAATAAGTTGCCTTTTTATTCCTCTGACCAAAATGGATAACCTCACACTTATGCATGTTAAATTCCATCTCATCAAATGTATTCTGGGAGTCCAAATACGTCTACAGGACCCCATTATCCACCTGGCTTATTACTTCAAAGAATTCCAAACAATTGAGTCAAACACGATCTACCCTTCACAAAACCACGCTGACTGATGGATTGCGATTTGACTTTCCAAATGTCCAGTTACTACTTCCTCAATAATGGATTCCAGGCTCCCAACAACAGCTTTTAAACTAAATAGTTTCCTACGTTCTGCCTTTTTGAATAAGAGGGGTTACATTAGACTTTCCCACTAATGCGGTGACATTGTCACTGGGTCAGTGTCACCCCCCTGGTCTCTATGATGTTGTTTGTGGAGAGACAGTTCCCGTACCAGCCTCCCCGAACAGACGCCAGAACGTGGCGACTAGGGGCTTTTCACAGTAACTTCATTTGAAGCCTACTTGTGACAATAAGCCATTTTCATTTTTTTCATTTTCAGTGACAGTGGAGAATGTTCATTGTTCGGCTCTGGGGCCCCACTCGGGATTTGTAAACCCCGCCCCCCAACAATGACCTCTCACCTAACACCTTCACCAAGCCAGTGCAATGATTGACGGCAGCTCCTGGCCAATCGGGTTCAGGGGGCGGCGTCGGAGGACCGGTCAGGAACAGCTGGTCCTCCAGCCAATCGGAGTGAATGAGGGGGCGGGACTGGGCCGAGTGAAGCATGCGCAGTGTGATTAATGGCGACGCAGAGAAAATTCTTTCTCGGATCCACAATCCGCAAAGATGGGTATGGCGGGATTGAGGGAGAGATGAATCAGGCGCGTCGTTGGACACACTTCGTAAATATGTTATATAAACTGAAAATTCGTAAAAATAACCTACCGGTACCGGGGGCCCTGAGTGGGGTTTGCAGTTTTCTCACCGACGGGACTATGGGTACGCCATCTCTATCGCGCGCTAGTGGGGTTGCGCATGCGCACTCATCAACTTTATTTGGGCACTAGCAGCAGTGGAGCGCACGCGTACCCACCATTTTTATTGGGGGCAGCAGTATTGGGTTCAGGCTCAGTCGCCATCTTTGTTGAGGGCAAAGTTTTTGAAATGTTTCATCGTGACAGACTGTTTCACTCTGAGTTACAAATTCCTCTTTATGAGTCAGAACAATGATACATGTCCAGAGCTGTGACAATAATTCAGATTTATTTTGACAGAATAAAGATTTTTGAGACATTTCAGAGAAATGTTACAAAATAACAATTGACACTGATCCACAAGAGGAGACATTAGACTTTAAGGATAATCTTAAGAGAGGAAAGTGAGTGAGAGTCGGAGATTTTTAAGGAGGAAATCCAAGAGCTTGTGGCCCAGTCAAATGATAAGAGGTCAGTAATGGTGGACCGAATAAATCAGGAATGCTTTGGTGGCCGAAATTAAATGAGTGCAGAGATCTTGAACGTGTGTGTGTGAGGAGATTACAGAGACCAGGATGATCACAACTGCAGGAAAATTTGGTTCTTCTTAAAAGGAAAGTAAGCACAGTGGATGGGTAAACAAGACTTGTTTGTATTGTATTTGTTTTATTGTCACATGTACTGAGGTACAACGAAAAGTATTGTTCTGTGTACAGTCATAACTTCATAAGATACAGGAGCAGAATTAGACCATTTGGCCCAATGTGTCTACTCCGCCATTCTATCATAGCTGATATGTTCCTCATCTGCTACCCACAATGCTAAAGAACAAGAGCTGGATTGCAAAATCAGCCAGAGCATCTCCTCCCGAGAACACATGATCTAGGAGCAGGAGTAGGCAATTTAGCCTCCCTTGCCTAAACATATTCAATGTGATCATGGCTGATCCCATCCTGTGCTCAACTCCACCGTCCTCCATAAGCCTTCACCCATTACCAATTTAAAATCTGTCTGACTCCTCTTTGAATTTACTCACTGTCCCTTTATCCACTGCACTCCGGGGTAGCAAATTCCATAGATTCATAACCCTTTGGGAGAAGTAGTTTCTCTTCAAATCGGTTTTAAATTTGCTACCTCTTACTCTAAGATCATGACCTCTCATTTAAAATGCACCACAAGAGGAAGCATCAGCTCCATGTCTACTTGATAATCTTTATTATTGTAATAAGTAAGCTTACATTAACACTGCAATGAAATTACTGTGGAAATCCCCTAGTTGCTACATTCCGGTGCCTATTCAAGTACACAGACGGAGAATTCAGAATGTCCAATTCACCTAACAGCACATCTTTTGGGATTTGTGGGAGGAAACCGGAGCACCCGGAGGATACCCACGCAGACACAGGGAGAATGTGCAGACTCTACACAGGCAGTGACCCAAGCCAGGAATCGAACCCGGGACCCTGGCACTGTGAAGCAACAGTGCTAACCACTGTGCTACTGTGCCACCCATTATCCATACCTTTTTTAAAATTTAGAGTACCCAATTATATTTTTCCAATTAAGGGGCAATTTAGTGTGGCCAATCCACCTACCCTGCACTTTTTTGGGTTGTGGGGGTGAAACCCACGCAGACACGGGGACAATGTGCAAACACCTCACGGACAGTGACCCAGGACGGGGATTCGAACCTGGGTCCTCAGCGCCGTAGGCAGCAATGCTAACCACTGTGCTGCCCTGTCCATACCTTTTAGCATCTTCTTTACCTCAATTAGATCTCCCTTCATTCTTCTAAGAGAGAGTATAGGCCTAAATTATTCAATCTCCCCTCATCTCTGGAATCAATCTAGTGACCTCCTCTGAACTGCCTCCAATGCCACTACATCTTTCCTCAAATAAGGGGACAAAACTGTGCACAATACTCCAGGTGCGGTCTTGACAATGCCTTGCATAGTTGCAACAACACTTTGTTACGCATTTCCTTTTGCTAACATTCCATTTGCTTTCCTTATTATCTGCTGCACCTTCATGCTCGTTTTCTGTGACTCATGCACAAGGACACCCAGATCTCTCTGCATAGGGCACCCTGAAGTCTCTCCCCATTTAGAGAAGCTGCCTTTCCATTTTTTTGACCAAAATGCATGACCTCACACTTATCCACAACTCCATCAGCCACATTTTTCCTAACCTATCTATATCCATTTGTAAGGTTCTTATTTTCACATTGCAGTTTACTGTCCCGCCTATTTTTGTGTAATCTACAAATTTGGCTATCCCTGTATCCAAGTTGTTAATATAGATTGTAAATAGCTGGGGCCCAAGGACTGAACCCTGTGGCACCCCACTAGTTACATCTTGCCATCCAGAAAAAGAAGCATTTATCCTGACTCACTGTCTCCTGTCCATCAGCCAGTCTTCTATCTAACCTAATAAATTACCCCTAATCCCATGTGATTTCACCTTGTCAATTAACCTTCTGTGCGGCAACTTATCAAACGCCTTCCGGAAGTCCAGATATACTACATCTCCAGGATTCCCATTATCCACTTTGCTTGTTACATCTTCGAAGAACTCACAATTCTTTAGTCCAGAAATTAACTTCTTAGTTAGTATTTCGAATGGTGGAATGTGAATTCAATTTTTTAAAATCTGGAATTAAAAGTCTAATGATGACCATGAAACCATCGTTGTTTGTCATAAAATCCCATCTGGTTCCCTCATGTCCTTTAGGGAAGGAAATCTCCTGCCCTTACCTGGTGTGGCCCACATGTGACACCAGACCCACAGCAAAGTGGTCGACTCTTAAAATGCCCTCTGAAACGGCTGAGCAAACCACTCAGTTCAAGGGCAATTAATGGGCAGTAAATGCCCAGCCAGCGTCACCACATCCCCATGAAATTATTTTTTAAAACTTGAGGAAGGATGTGAAGGCAATGGAGTACAGAGTCCAGAGAAGATTCACAAGAATCATTCCAGGGATAAATAACTGGAGCTATGAGGAGAGGTTGGGTCTGTTTTCCGTGGAGAAAAAGAAGGCTGTTTGGAGACTTGTAGAGGTAATCAAAATCCTGAGGAGTTTGGACAGGGTAAATAATGAAAAGCTATTTCCCCTCAGGAGCACATCAAGAACTAGCTCACCAGGCTAAATCACTGGCTTTTAAAGCAGGCCAGCAGCACGGTTTGTTTCCCGTACCAGCCTCCCCGGACAGGCGCCGGAATGTGGCGACTTGGGGCTTTTCACAGTAACTTCATTGAAGCCTACTCGTGACAATCAGCAATTTCATTTCATTTCAAAATAATAAGCAAATGGAGCAGAAGTGATGTGAGGAAAAAGGTTTGCACCCAGATGGTGGTTGGAGTCTGGAATGAACATATGGAGATGGAGCTTCAATCAAGGTATTTAAAAGGGAACTGGATTATTATCTGCAAAGAAAGAATGTGCAAGGTTACAGGGATAAGGCAGGGGAGTGGGATTAGATAGAATGTCCTTTCAGTGAGCAGTGCAGGCTCGATGGGCTGAATGACCTCCTCCTGAACTGTAATGATTCTGTGGTTCTGTCAGCACAGGCCCTCCATCATCAGCATTGGAACTGAAACTCCGATCATTACATTAACAGAGAACCACACTGGAATTTCAGAAAACTGGGAAATCTTCCGAGGGCAACTGACACCAACTTCAGGTGAAACTCACCAACCGCCCAATGTCTCCAACAGATTGATGAAAACTCAGTGTTTAATCTGGGATTGCAGAAATAATTCAGACTAAGAAAAATCAAAATAATGTCCAGTCAGTAACAGATCAATCAGTTTCCTCTTATCATTGAGGAAATCAAATATTCAAAACACTGTGTCTGAATGAAAGCTGATTTAATCAATATTTATACAGAACATCAATGCACACCCCAGCTTTCAGGCTTATTAATATCAGCAGCAACAAACTCCACCTGTCAGAGTGAAGATGGTTCAGTCCGGATGTGATTAACAGCAGAATCCAAATCCAATCCCTGCAGTCACTTGTGAACTCGCTGATGCCTCAGCAGTGTGGATGAACGACTGAATCTCTTTCCACACACTGAGCAGGAGAATGGCCTCTCCCCGGTGTGAACTCGCTGATGTGCCAGCAGAGTGGATGACTGAGTGAATCCCTTTCCACACACTGAGCAGATGAACAGCCTCTCCCCAGTGTGACTCCGCTGGTGATTAAATAGGTTGGACTTCCAAGTAAAACCTTTCCCACAGAAAGAACAGATGAAAGGTCTCTCCCTGGTGCGAGTGAATTCATGTGTCAGCTGATCCTTCCGGCTTTTAAAGCTCTTCTCACAATCAGGACATTTAAACGGCCTCTGATCAGTATGAACAAGTTGGTGTGTCAGCAGATCGAATGAACGGGCAAATCCTTTCCCACAAACAGAGCAGGTGAATGGCCTCTCCCCCGTGTGAGTGCGTTTATGGTTTAGCAGATCATTTTTCCTTTTATAGTTTTTCTCGCAGTCAGAACATTGAAAAGGTCTCTCCTCACTGTGAATACGATGGTGTGACAGGAGGTGGGATGAGGTTGTGAAGCCTTTCCCACACACAGAGCAGGTGAACGGTCTCTCCCCAGTGTGAATTCTCTGGTGTCTCACAAGGTGGGATGATTTAGTAAATTCTTTCCCACACACAGAGCAGGTGAATGGCCTCTCCCCAGTGTGAGTGCGTTGATGAATATGCAGCTCAGACGGGTAATTGAATCCCTTCCCACAGTCTCCACATTTCCACGGTTTCTCCCCCATGGGACAACACTTGTGTTTTGACAAGTTTGATGATCGGCTGAAGCTTCGTCCACACACAGAACACGGAAACACTTTCTCCCCATTGTGAACGGTGCTTTTTGATTCCATGTACAGAAGCTGATGATGGTTCAGGCCGTGGTGATTCAAACGACTGTTCGGTCCTGATGTGATGTTTAAAAATCACCCCTTCTAATACTCTGAAAAATTAATTCAAAGAGGAGGAAAAAAAAGAGTGATAAACACAAAGGCAGCTTGTGAAATGGAGTTGGATGAATCTGGTCATTTGTGGGGCCAGCACGAGGAAAAGTGACCATGAAAACTGCTGGATTGTCATAAAAACCCAACTGGTTCAGTAATGTCCTTCAAGGAAGGCAACCTGCCACCCGGTCTGGACCTGCACAACAATGGGGCTGGTTTAGCTCATAGGGGCTGGTTTAGCTCACTGAGCTAAATCGCTGGCTTTTAAAGCAGACCAAGCAGGCCAGCAGCATGGTTCGATTCCCGTACCAGCCTCCCCGAACAGGCGCCGGAATGTGGCGACTAGGGGCTTTTCACAGTAACTTCATTGAAGCCTACTCGTGACAATAAGCAATTTTCATTTTCATGTAACCTCAATAGGAGGAAACGATATTGATGGGCTGGTTAGAGAATTTGAAAAGTCTGAGGTGATGCATTTTGGGAGGACTAACCAGGCAAGGGAATATACAATCACTGGTAGGACCCTTGGAAGTACAGACAATCAGAGGGACCTTGGTGTGCATGTCCATCAAGCTCTGAAGGCAGCAGGCCAGGTAAATACTGTAGTTAGGAAGGCACATGTGATATTTGCTTTTATTAGCTGAGGTATAGAATATAAGAGCATGGTAGCTGTAATGGAGCTGTATAAACCATTGATTAGGACACAGCTGGAGTAGTGTGTGGAGTTCTGGTCTCCAGACTATACAAAGAAAATGAGTGCATTAGAGATGGTGCAGAGGAGGTTCACCAGGATGTTGGCTGGGCTGGAACGTTCCAGCTATCAAGAGAGACGGGGTAGGCTGGGGTTGTCTTCCTTGGAGCAGAGAAGACTGAGGGGAGACCTGATTGCCATCTCTAAAACTATGAGAGGCACAGATAGATAGGAAAGAACCTTTCCCCTTAACGGAGGGATAAATAACAAGGGAGCATAGATTTAATGTCAGGGGAAGGAGGTTTAGAGAAGATCACGGAATGTGAGGAAAACCTTTTCACCCAGAGGGTGGTGGAATCTTGAATTCACTGCCTGAAAGGGTAATAGAGGCGGGACCCTCACAACAATTAAACATTTAGATGTGGCACGGCACACAAGTGCTGAAAAATAGGATTAGAGCCAATTGGTGCTTGATGGCCGGTGTGGACTCAATGGGCTGAAGGGCCTCGTTCCATGTCTCTAAAGATAGAAGTTGTAGAGGGAGGGAATGAATTAGAAGGGCATTAGAGAGAAACTGCCAAAGCCTCAACCTTCATCAACTCAAAGGAGACACCTTATCTTCCCCCTTTCCAATCTGAAAGCAGCCTGAGCTGGATTTACATTCCCCTTAATTCATCATTGCTGGGTGATAATCCTGTACTTCCTTACCTCACACCACTGTGACAGCACCTTCCCTACACAGACTGCAGCAACTGACCAAACATCACCTTCCCAGTTATTCCTGAAGGCACCGCCTTCCCAACCTGGCCCCTTGCCTGAGGTGTGGTGATCGTCAGGTTACACCACCAGCAGTCAGCTCTGTCTCAAAAGGGGAGGGTGGCCTGTGGTCCTTGGGACTATGGTGACTTTCACTGCTTTTTCTCAAGCAGAAGCTGATGCCTGCCAATATGTTGTATTAATACTTTCATGTGGTGTGAGCATTGTTGAAAAGGCCAGCTTTTTCTGTCTATCCCTAATTGTGCTTCTGAAATTGGGGGTGAGCTGCGTCCTTGAACTAATGCAGTCCAGCTGCTGTTGGTGCAGCCGTAGTGTTGTTAGAATAGAAGTTTTAGGATATTTGCTGAGTGACAGTGAAGGCACAGCGATACACTTCCAGGTCAGATTGGTGTGTGATTCTGAAGGGTAAATGCAGGTTGTGGTGTTTCCATGGACCTGCTGCCCTTATCCATGTCAGTGGTAGAGTTTGTGGGTTTGGAAGTTGCTGCTGGAGAAGGTGTGGCGAATTACTGGCGATGCTCGTGATACCCATGGTCCAGTAATTAATTTGAAAAATTTCTATATGTAAAATGAATTAAAAGCCCTGGCAGAATTATTTTTTCCTTACTTGAAACACAGCTTTTCAATGGTCCGTGTTTCTAGACTCGGTTTTGTGAGCAACGCCTGCAACAAAATAAAATGCTGGAAATCTGAAATAAAAAGAGAACAGTTTGGAAATACTCATCAGGTTACACAAGATCGCTGGAGATTTAGAAACAGAGTTAACATTTTCAGCCACTGGCTCTCCTCTATTAAAACAGGTACCATTGGCTGGTGTTTAATGGGGGACATGGTTCCCACAATCCCCAGCACCCCAAAGTACACTCTATCCAACTTGCACATTTCCTATTATGATGCATCTGCATCAAGAGGACAAGCTGTTAAAAAGTTACTCATTTGCATATTGATGTCCATTAAATATATGGATTGACTTCCCCTCATTATGTATATATTTAATTTAATTAATAATCTTTATTGTGACAAGTAGGCTTACATTAACACTCCAATGAAGTTACTGCGAGCCGCCACCCTCCAGCGCCTGTTCAGGTACACTGAGGGAGAATTCAGAATGTCCAATTCACCAAACAGCACTTCTTTCTGGACTTGTGGAAGGAAACCGGAGCACCCGGTGGAAACCCATGCAGACACAGCACAGACAGTGACCCAAGCCAGGAATCGAACCTGGGACCCCGGCGCTATCGTACTTAAGTGGAGAATTTCCACGTCCCTTTCTGGGGAATAATAGATAATTGAGTTTTGGTAAAACTTTGTTCCTAATTTTTACATCGTAGCAAACAAAATCACTTCTCTAATTAAGACTTTCAATGGCGGGGACTGTACCCACAGTTCCCCGCGGTGATGAATGTCCACTATCCACACCACAGAGAACGTTACGCATGCGTATTGAGGAACCAAGTTGCAGGTATGCGGAATGTGATGATGGTGATGAGGAGGGACGTTCCTTTGGATCATCGTCAGCCGGTAAAGATGTGGAAAGGTGCAGGGAGCCACATAGTCGATAGACAGACGGGTACGATTTCTAAATATCTGGTGAAGACTTCCAACATCGAATACGAACCTGCAGATCCCGTGTTTGCTGCTCCGAGTCTTTCTCCCGGGACAAGACTCTGGATTAACTGCCGCCATCTTGGTTCAGTGTAGAGCAGAGCGCATGCGTCTTAGTGACGCTACAGCGTGGGCGGAACATCAAGGTTTCTGTTCCCAGCAGGGTCCCAGTGCCAGGTGGAAAAATAGCTGGGATAACTGGTTTTTAAACCTCCCACTCCCAGGCAGCAGCTGATGTTTGCAGCCTGGAGGACTCTATGAGTCATTTATACATTCAGTGTGAGGCTGTAGCCCTGTCTCGCAACTGAACGGGTTTTACAACCTTTGGTTACACTTCAGGCCCAGGCTCCTCAGGATTGGGTGCAGACGTTCAATGAGTCAGATTTTTTACTCATTGTTACCCACAGGATTTGTGTGATCCTTTCCATTCCATTATCAGCATGTTTATGTGATATTTTCTTACTGTCAGGGTGATTTGTCGTAATTTAAGAAACATTTCAGCAGCAGGCTTTCTGGTGATTTTAAATGGAAAGAAGGTTATTTACTATCACACTGTTTCCCCGAATGTTTGAACTTCTAGGGTAGGACAAGGGTGGGCCGGTAGCATACGTGACACTGTGGCTTCACAGCACCAGGGTCCCTGGTTCAATTCCCCGCTGGGTGACTGTGTGGAGTTTGTACATTCTCCCCATTTCAGCGTGGGTTTCGTCCAGGTGCTCCAGTTTCCTCCCACAGTCCAAAGATGTGCAGGTTAGGTGGATTGGCCATGATAAATTGCCTCTAAGTGACAAACGGTTAGGAGGGGTTATTGGGTTACGGGGATAGAGTGGAAGTGGGGGCTGAAGTGGGTCAGTGCAGACTTGATTGGTCGAATGGCCTCCTTCTGCACTACATGTTCTATGTTTATCTCAGTCTCTCGTCTCTTTCACACGCTGACTCATACACAGAAATTAGATACAAATCAAGTTGAAGCTTTAATTATGAAAATGAAATGAAAATTGCTTATTGTCACAAGTAGGCTTCAAATGAAGTTACTGTGAAAAGCCCCTAGTCGCCACATTCCAGCAGAAGCTGATACGGGAATTGAACTCGCGCTGCTGGCCTGCCTCGGTCTGCTTTAAAAGCCAGCTAATTAACCCTGTGTACTGCAGACTGGATATCGCTGCAGGCCTGTTGTGTTGTTGAGCTGTTCTTTTAGTTGGAGTGACGCATTTTTAGAGACAGAATTTCTGGGTTGGACAGTAGCACAGTGGTTAGCAGTGTTCTGTCACAGCACCAGGGATTTGATTCCCGCTTGGGTGACTGTATATACGGAGTCCTCCTGTGTCCTCTGCACGTCCTCGCTGTGTCTGCATGGGTTTCCTCCGGGTGCTTTGGTTTCCTCCCATGTCCAAAGATGTGCAGGTTAGGTGGATTGGTAAATGGGCTGGAGTTGATCACAGCAAGCAGCTCAACAGATCATTCAGTACATGGGAAGAAAAGGGAATTAAACAGGAGAACCCAAATGAATATGTTTCAGTCCTGAATGTGAGTTAACAGCAAAATCCAATCACTGTGGTTACTTGTGACCTCGTTGGTGTCTCAACAGGAGGGATGAAGTGGTGAATCCCTTCCCACACTGGGAGCAGGTGAATGGTCTCTCTCCCGTGTGAACTCGCTGGTGTGTCTGCAGGTGGGATGAAGTGATGAATCTCTTCCCACACTTTGAGCAGGAGAATGGCCTCTCCCCAGTGTGACTTCGCTGATGTACAGTGAGGTTAGATGATTGTCTGAAGCCAGTCCCGCAGTAAGCGCACCTAAATGGTCTCTCGTCAGTGTGAACACGTTGATGATGTATCAGTTCCCCAGAACTTTTATAGCACTTCCTGCAGTCTGGACATTGAAATGGTCTCTCCCCAGTGTGAACCCGCCGGTGACTCAGCAGGTGGGATGACTGAGTGAATCCCTTCCCACACTTGGAGCAGGTGAATGGTCTCTCCCCAGTGTGACTGCGTCGATGAGTTTCCAGATGGGATGGGGAAGTGAATCCTTTCCCACAGTCCGCACATTTCCACGGTTTCTCCTCAGCGTGACTGCATTTGTGGCTTGTGAGGCCTGATGATTGACTGAATCCTTGTCCACACACACAACATGTGTACGGTTTCTCCCCACTGTGAACAATGCTTTTTCCTTCCATGTTTAAAGTACGATAATATTCAGGATATGATAAATTGAAGTCTCTGTCAGATCCTGATGTGATGCTTGGTTTGAGTTTCCTGACTTTGAATCCTCCCCATCGAACACCCTGTGAAACTGATGTAAAAACAGAAAATAGGGAGTGAGAGAGAACCCACAAAACACAAAGGCAGGTTGTGAAATTGAGCTGAATGAATCTGGTCACTTGTAGGGCCGGCTCTCGGACAAAGTGACCATGAAAACTGCTGGATTGTCATAAAAACCCAACTTGCCTCTTTGGGAGGAGAGAGAAAGAGGTGAAGACATATTAAGAGAGTAGTTGGCAAAGCAACCACGATCTTGAGCTTCATAAACAGTAATATTGATACTGAAACTATGCTTCTGATGGCACAGTGATTAGCACTGCTGCCTCACAACGCCAGGGACCCGGGTTCAATTCCGGCCTTGGTGACTGTGTGGAGTTTGCACTTTCTCCCCGTGTGTGCGTGGGTTTCCACCCGGTGCTCAGGCTTCCTCCCACAGTCTAAAGAAGGCCAAGTTAGGTGGATTGACCTTGATAAATTGTCCCTTAGTGTCCAGGGATGTGCAGGTTAGGTGGGGCTGTGGGGTTACAGGGACAGGGTAGTGGTGTGGGTCTAGACAGGCTGCCCGTCCAGAGAGTCGGTGTAGACTCGATGGGCTGAATGGCCTCCTTCTGCACTGTAGGAATTCTATGGTTCTAATTCTATTCAATGAATCTTTATAAAGCTCTGGTCACCACTCTTCAGGAAGGATGTGAATGTTCTTGGAGAAGGTGCAGAGCAGATTTACCAGAATGGATCCAGCAAAGGAGGTTCAGGGGAGATTTGATTCAGGAACACAAGATTATGCCACATTTCCATCGGGTGGACAAAGAAACTCTGTTTCCATTCATTGATCGTACAAGCACTAGGTAGACAGATGTAAAGTTTTGGGTAAAACCTGGATTGATCTATACAAGATTCAAGAACGAGGGTATCACTGTTGCAAAATAAGGAGTCACCCATTTCAGGTGGAGATGAGGATTTTTTATTCTCGAGGGTTGTAAAACTTTGGAAATCACGTCCTTAAAAGGCAGTGGAAGCAGAGTCCTTGAATATTTTTAAAGCAGAGCTGGATAGATTCTTGATCGGCAAGGGGGTGAAAGGTCATCAGGGGTAGGCAGGAATGTGGAGTTGAGGTGAGAATGAGATCAGCCACAATCCAATTGAATGCTGAGCAGGCTCGAGGGGCCGAGTGGCCTGTTCCTAGTTTGTATGTAAAAGGTACAGGAGATATGAGGTGATATGAGATATGTTTTTACACAGCGAGCGGCAATGACCTGAAACTTGCTGCCGAGGAGGGAGTTTGAAAATTGACACAATGAATCATTTGATTTCAAAAGGAAATTGGATAGACATCTGAGGGAAATAAACCTGCGAGGATACAGGGATGGAGCAGGAGAATGGGACTGACTGGATTGCTGCAGTGAGCTAGCATGGATTCAATGGGCCGAATGCCATTCTCTGTGCCATCATGTCTCTGACTGTTTTGTGTAATCTAGTTTTGTAATTTAACCCCGGAGGGTTCAGATTTCACTCAGGTAAATCTGTGCTACACTCCCTCCGAGGCCATTCTATCCTTCCTCAGGCTTGTTCCCCAGAACTGAACACAGTTCTCCAGGTTTGGTCTAACCAGGGTTTGTGAATCTCGGGGCTTTTCCAGTCACATTGAGACCTGAAATCTTCCCTCACAGACAGAACAGACAAACCTTTTACCTTCCACACCCAGATGCTGCTGATATTCAGGTTCTAATGAAAATGAGTGACTCTGTCAGATCGCAATGTGACGTTTGGTTTACGTTTCCCGTCTGTTAAACCTCCACTTCCAGTATCCTGTAAAGTTACAGAAACCTCACTGTCAGTTTAGGATAGAAATTCACAACATTCTCTCCTCGCCAACTTTGATTAAATGTATTCCTGGAGGTTTGATCACATGACCTGCCTCCAGCTATTAATCGGCCAACACATCCATCCTTGTGACACACTGCCTTCCTCGGCCAATTGGGAAGCAAAAGGACTCATTACCTCACAGGACAGTGTTTGACGAGGGTAGCATGGTGGCACAGTGAGTACCACTGCTGTCTCACGGTTCGATCCCGATCCCGGCCCCGGGTCACTGTTCGTGTGGAGTTTGCACATTCTCCCCGTGTTTGTGGGTTTCACCCCGACAACCCAAAGATGTGCAGGTTAGGTGGATTGGCCACGCTAAATTGTCCCTGAATTTGAAAAAATGAATTGGGCACTCTAAATTTATTTTAAAAAAGGACAGTGAAACGAAAATCGCTTATTATCACGAGTAGGCTTCAATGAAGTTACTGTGAAAAGCCCCTAGTCGCCACATTCCGGCGCCTGTTCGGGGAGGCTGGTTCGGGAATTGAACCGTGCTGCTGGCCTGCCTTGGTCTACTTTCAAAGCCAGCGATTTAGCCTAGTGTGCTAATCCAGCCCCTTGCTAAGGGGCTGGTGCTCCCAGTGATTGACTGTCAGCCAAACAACCTTCATCCCATTTTCAATATTTTTATATCTGCTGAAGAGAAATGTTCAAAAATCTTTTTTACTGTCCTAATGATTTTCCAGAGTCACAAAAATATTTTTGACTGTCCCAATGATTTTCCAGACACCCAAGTATCAATCTCACCAAGGCAGAAGGTAAAATTTGAATTCATTGAAAGTTTACTGATGACCATCAAACCATTGTCGATTGTTGCAAAGACCCATCTGGTTCACTCCTGTCCTTCAGTGAAGGAAATCTTCTATCCTTACCTGGTCTGGCCTACATGTGACTCCAGATCCACAGTCAGCTGGTTGACCCTCAAAATGGTCTCTGAGATGCACTCAGTTCAAGGGCAATTAGGGAGGGGCAGTGAATGCTGGCCCAGCCAGCGACACCCACATCCCGTGAATGAACAGAAAAGAAAATCTGCCGACCTTACCTGGTCTGGCCCAGATCCACAGCAATGTGGTTGACTCTTTAAATGCCCTCCGAGATGGCCGAGCCAACCACTCGGTTTAAGGGAAATTAGGGATGGACAATAAATGTTGGCCCAACCAGTGACTCCCATAAATGATTAAAATAAAATCCTGGAGACTCCAATCAGTCAATCCGGGAGAGTTGGCATCCGGTCCAGGCTCGCAGTGCTTAATAATAATAATCACGTATTGTCACAAGTAGGCTTCAATGAAGTTACTGTGAAAAGCCCCGAGTCACCACATTCTGGCGTCTGTTCGGGGAGGCTGGAACGGGAATTGAACCCGTGCTGCTGGTCTTGTTCTGCATTACAAGCCAGCTGTCTGAGCCCACTGTGCTAAACCAGCCACTTCCCTGCGGCACCTTGTCCTCTGTAAAGATGGCAGCCGGTAACCTGGGCCTGTCACCGCTCAGCTCTCACTCTGTTCGGTGCTGTTTAAGACGGGACCGTTAACATTTTACTCGGGGGTTGAAGCCTCCACGGGGTATTTATGAAGCTTCCCGGCTCACTTGGCAGCTTCTATTGCTAGCTGGCCACCCACCGGCTCCATTCCTGAAAGTCGCTCGATTGTTTCTTTCCCGCTCCTCGCACCGTCAGCGACAACCTGAACCGCGCATGCACCGGTCACAGCCCGAACGGCGCATTCTCCAGTCACAGCCGGACTCTGTGCATGTGCGAGGAGCTTCTGTCATGTGGATAGAGCACATTCTCAGCTGTTACGCATGTTGGGTAATAAACCCGCCATTGAAATGTATATTTTTGATATAAATTATGCTTTGCAAAATGATTACAATTAGCCAAATTGGGCCAAGGCAACAACCACATCCCAAGAACAAATAAAGGAAAGTTGGCAGTTAGAAAGACAAATGCAATGTTCGCATTCATTTCAAGAGAGCTACAATACAAGGTGAATGGGGATGAGAAACATATCAGCCATGATCGAATGGCAGAGCAAACTCGATGGGCTGAATGGCCTAATTCTGCTTCTCTATTTTTTGTTTAATGAAGGGATCTCATAGAAACATTTGTAAAAGAATTGCTGGAATCCATCCCAGACCTGGATCCAGATCAATTGATTCTTGGAGGAGACGTCAATTGTGTTCTGGACCCTAAATGGACTGGTCCAAGCTGATTTAACCACAACAAAAACATGAAAAAGGAATGAAACCAGACGGACCACCCGGCATCGACCCAAGCACCCCCCGCCCCGCCCCCCCCCGCCGACCCCCCCCCCTCCCATTGGTCCGGAGCTGCCGTCAATCACCCGGGAATTGTGACGGTTCCAGATGGTGAGAGCGGCCACAGGCTCAGGCTGACTCGCTGATTGTCCAATAATAACAGTGAGAGTCTCAGTGGGACAATCAGACAATAATAGTGGAGATGGGACCCAGAGGAGAAACAACAACGGATTCACTCACTTTGAGTGTAACAAACACAGTGTCTGTTCCCATAATAAGAGTCAGGCTGCAGTGTGTGAGTGAAGGTATTATTGGATTCAATGTAGAATCACAGAATCCCTACAGTGCTGAAGGAGGCCATTTGGCCCATCGAGTCTGCACCGACCCTCTGAAAGATCACCCTACCTTGGCCAATCCCCCACCCTAACCCCGTAACCCCACCCAGGGACAATTTAGCACAGCCAATCCACCTAATCTGCACGTCTTTGGACTGTGGGAGGGAATCTTCGCAGCCACGGGAAGAATATGTAAACTCCACACAGACAGTGACTCAAGGTCGGAAACAAACCAAGGTACCTGGTGCTTGGGGCAACAGTGCTAACTACCGAGCCACCCCCGTAACCCTGTCATGATGACACAATAACCTGCCTGTTATTCCAATTCTGGTGTACGTTACTCTGTCACTATTATTATGAGACAACAACCTATCTGATATTCCAATTCTGGTGTGTGTTACTCTGTTACTGTTATCATTAGACAATAATAGGAGGGCAAGGTGCAAGGCAGCAATGTTATTTTGAAGTTTCTGGGTTACAATGAGTGTCACTGGGAGGTTTGTGATAAAATAGGAATGGAAACATCATGAAAAAGGGCGGCACGGTGGCAGTGGTTAGCACTGCTGCCTCACGGTGCTGAGGACCCGGGTTCGATCCTGGCCCCGGGTCACTGCCATGTGGAGTTTTCACATTCTCCCCGTGTATCCGTGGGTCTCACCCCCACAACCCAAATATGTGCGGGTAGGCGGATTAGCCACTCTTTTGAGGTCCACCAACAAAATAGAACAAAGGAAACAAACTTAGGGACAAAGCAAAAAGGGCCGCTCCAGTTCGGTGCACTGCTAACTTAAAGCATCCAATGAGAGTACATTTAAAGGGGTCAATAAAGCACCCCAACCCCTGCGGTGCCCACCGGGCATGGAAGGCTTTGATGGTGCCCATGGACACCGCATGCTCCCTTTCTAGGGACACCCAGCTGCGAATGTAGCCACGGAAAAGGGGCAAACAGTCTGGTTGGATGACCCCCTCAGTCGCCCGCTGCCTGGACCTATAAATGACGTGCTTCACCAGGCCCAGAAGCAGGTTCACAAGGAGGTAAGTGGTGCTGGTTCGCGAGGTCTTTGGCCCAAGTAGGACTTAGCAAAAACACAGTCCATGCTCCCAACCTGGAACGACCACTGAATGGAATCCAGCTCCTCCCCGCTGGTGTGTGGAGTCTTCAGTCCGGGAGGGGGCTCAGCAAACACACTGCCCACTCAATCCCCTGCCCCGGAACAAGCACACAGGATGGAATAAGAAAGGATTTGTCTTTGCTGAAGATTGATGTTATCGGTTGGGAGAACTGGGCAGCGCTGGGCCCTCAACCCGGGAAGGGGGGCAACAAACAAGCAGTCCAAAACACCCAACTTGTTTTTGAAGTTACCTCCCTGTTGTTGTCCTTCTCTCCCCTCTCCACCCTGCTCTCCCCTCTCCTTTCTGCTCTCCCCTCTCCTTCCTGCTCTCCCCTCTCCTTCCTGCTCTCCCCTCTCCTTCCTGCTCTCCCCTCTCCTTGCTGCACTCCCCTCTCCTTCCTGCTCTCCCCTCTCCTTCCTGCTCTCCCCTCTCCTTCCTTCTCTCCCCTCTCCTTCCTCCAGGCAGCTCCGCAGCAACCAGTACTGGACACAGGCAGAAAACTGAGCAACAGAGAGAGAGAGCAACAACAGCAGCAACAGAAAGAGAGCAGCAGCAACAGAGAGAGAGAGCAGCAACAGAGAGAGAGAGCAGCAACAAATAGAGAGAGACAAGCAACAGAGAGAGAGCAGATCGGCAATAGCAGCAGCAACAGAGAGAAACACAGTGAGAGTAGCAACAGCAGCAGCCACTCTCCACCATGGCAACAACCGCACAACATCAAAGTCTGCACTGGGAGTGCCAGCTTCAGATTGACAATGCTAAATTGCCCCTTAATTGGAAACAAATAATTGGGTACTCTAAATTTATAATAAAAAATAATAATACTCACCTCTGTCACAATTTTGGTGCTTTCGAGTTTACAATCTCCTGCTGCAACTTCAGCTGGAAAGATATCAGAAACTTTGGTAGCCCCTGTAAAAGGAAATTACAATGGTCAGAAATGTTAGTTGAGGTTAGAAATTAAGATCAGATGAACATTTATCTTGGTTTGAGTTTGCTGGGTGTAAATCCTGCCCTTCTAACCCCCGGTAAAAGGATTTCCAAAATCCATCACTCTTCGAGTCCAGGATAGAAGTTCCAAACATTCTCTCTCCTTGTTGCCAGTCCCAGGATTATTTAATGCGGGTTATACTTGCTTTGGAGGCAGTTCAGTGAAGCTTCACTAGTCTGATTCCTGGGATGTGGGAGTTTGTTTTATGGAGCAAGATTGAGCGTGTTTGGTCTGTACCCGATGGAGCTTCGAAGAATGAGAGGTGATCTTCTAAGATCCTGAGGGGTTTTGATGAAAGAATATTTTCCCACATGGGGATTCCAGAATTAAGGGGGGCAGTTTAAAGATATGAGTTCTCCAATTTGACACTGAGATAAGGAGAAATATCTTCTCTCAGTGGGTCATCAGTCTGTGGATAAAAGCAAATTACTGTGGATGCTGGAATCTGGAAAAAAACAGAAAATACTGGACAATCTCAGGTCTGACAGTATCTGTGGAGAGAAAAGGGAGCTAATGTTTTGAGTCTGGATGTCTCTTTGTCAAAGCTGAGTTTGTGGAATTCTCTTTCCCAGAGAGTAGTGGCACTGAGTCGCTGAATATACTCGAAGCTGAGTTCGTCTTTTTTTAATCTACAGGGGAGTCAAAGGTCTTTGGGGAAGGCAGGAAAATGTGATTAAGGGCACATTCGGATCTGCCATGCCTTTATTGAATGGCAGAGCAGGGTTAATAGGCCGAATGGCTCCTCCTGCTGCTAATTCTGATGTTATTATTCTTCTGTTCTTCGGATTGCCACACATGGCAGCAGCACCTTCCCCCTCTGGAAGGGTCTGTCAATCATCGACACAACGATTTTCTCTCCTGGTCACCGGGAGCCTGAAGCCCCGCCTCTGTTACGTCATCAAGATGGCCCGTCAGCCGCTCCGCTAAACAAAGATGGCGGCCGTAGAACTGGGCCTGATACCGGATAAAAGCTCCGCAGCTGCAAACGCGGGATTTGCAGGGTCTTAAACCGGCCTTGTGAGCAGCAGGGGGTGTTTATGAAGCCTTCACTCCCTCCCCACCCCGACTCCCGGCTCCATTCCTCCCTCCGCCTCACCGACTCTCACCGCCCCAAACAACCGCTCCCGCACTCACAGACCTCCGAGCAAAGTGACACTGCGCATGCTCCAGTTACAGTCCAGCATTGCATCTGCGCACTGGGCTCCTGTGGAGTGAATAGGGCACATTTACAGACGCAGGGGATGTTGGGTAATAGCCGCACCATTGACATCGCAAACAGTTAATACAAAATAATGTGATTACCAATGAAATGAATCAAACAAATTATCAATGCATATTCTGCTATTCTTCATTTCTCAAAATGATTAAATGCTGCTCTCCTGTGGAACAATGCAGAACTTAAGGTTTTTTCCCCCAATGTGTCCTTCCTCTCTCCTTCCCAGAATATGCAAACTCTTGCTGGGCTCAATCCCAGAATCAGTAATTCCTCTATCTTCTTCCCTCTTGCTGGTGATACTGAATGTTCAGTGTTATCTAAAATGATCCAGCGCAGATGGAAGTCACCCGCACACCATGTCTGTACTGACTATGTACAAGAGCTACTACTTTTCCTGGTTAAATTCTATTTGCCACTGTTCTGCCCATATAACCAGCCCATCTGTATCATCCTATAATTTAAGGCTTTTGTCCTCACTAGTTTCCACACCAATAATTTTCCATCTACAAACTTATTGATTGTACTTTCACATATTACAAATCCTCGATTTTATATACAATTACCATTGGTGGCTGAGGATGCACCAGGATCTCCATCAGCACCTGAACCTGTGACTCCATCCTGTGAGACAATCAAAAGCTTTAATAACTCTGGAGAAACAATGCTGAAAAAGCTGATGGTCTGGCCAAGGCTAATAACTGGGTGCTGCCTTGCCTGTCTCTGAATGTACGCCACTCCTGCCTGTTCACTCCCCACTTATGTAATAAACATTGACCGTAATGACTGTGAAGTGAAATGAAAATCGCTTATTGTCACGAGTAGGCTTCAATGAAGTTACGGTGAAAAGCCCCTAGTCGCCACATTCCGGTGCCTGTTCGGCGAGGCTGGTACGGGAAGTGTTTACTGCCAATCAGTCACGATTGTGACAAAGTGCCCATCAAACTGCATCATTAGGGCGGCACAGTAGCACAGTGTTCACAGCACCAGGGTCCGGGTTCGACTACCGCTTGGGTCACTGCCTGTGTGGAGTCTGCGCAGTCTCCCTGAAAGACATGCTTGTTGGGTGAATTGGACATTCTGAATTCACCTGAACAGGCGCTGCAGTCTGGCGACATGGGGATTTTCACAGTAACTTCATTGCAGTGATAATGTAAGCCTACTTATGACAATAAAGATTATTATTATTTTTTTATTGATGTTCTTGTAAAATATTGAACTGTTCGTAATGGGGTCTCAATGTGAAGAATGTGTCAGTCAGTAAGGATTGTCAGTGAGGATTAATCAGCATTTTCTAATTGGAGATGTTAATCAGAGGAAGTGTTCAGACACTGAATTGTAGAGTTTTTACAAAGGTAACTTAGGCTAAGTAAAGATTCATAATTTTATTGTTCACCAGTTTCTTTGGGAGTTCTTAAATCGAAGGATAGGATCACTGTTGATGCTTTTAAAAAGGGACCCTGCCATCACAAAATCTAACATGTATCTTGAAGATTAAACTCCAGCCAGTTAACATATGGAGGAAAGTAAATGATAATCTTTATTGTCACAAGTAGGAAGACATCAGTAGACTGATCAGCAGGCTAGAAAGGTAGCAATCTGAGGTCAATCCAGAGAAGCGCGGGGTAATAAACACATTTGGGGAGGACAAGCATGGCAAAGGGAAAGGATATGAATGGTTTGATAGGGAGGTGTAGAGGGACAGAGGGGTGTAAGAGTGAATGTCCACAGATCCCTGAAGGTGACAGGAGAGGTAGATACGGTGATTGGAAAGGCAGAGAGGATACTTTGTTATTCATGGGGACGTAGAGTACTAGAGCAGGGAATATTCCCAGCAATTTCTATTGGAGGAGAAGACTTGAAACCCCTCTCTCCACTGATGCTGCCAGAGCTGCTGAGTATTTCCAGCATTTTCTGTTTTTATTATAAGGTCAGGGAGGTTATACTGAACTGTCCAAACCACTAGTTAAACCTGCATTAGAGAGTACAGTTCTGGTCACCACATTACAGGAAAGATGTGTTCATCCCAGAGAGGATGTAGAGGAGATTGACCAGGATGTTGACACAAGTGGAGAATTTTAACAATGAGAAAAGATTGGAGAGGCTGAGGTGGTTTTCTGTGGAACAGGGAACGTTGAGGAGAGATTAACTGAGGTGTTTAACATTCTGAGGGGCCCGGATAGAATGGATAAGAAGGATCGATTTCATTAACAGATCAATAACCAAGGGGTTTATTTAAAGTAATTAGCAGAGGATTAGGACTGGAAGGGGAAATCATTTCAGTGGTAGGAGTATGGAACTCGCTGTCCGATAGGGTCACAGAAACAGAATTCCTGATCACTCTAAAATAAATGGCTTGGAAATCCAATTGAAGGACTGGGACATACAGGACAATCGACTGAGATCTGCAAAATGGGATTAAACTGAATAGCTCCACTTCAGCCAGCACACACACAATGGGCCAAATGGCCTCTCTCTGTACCAGAACATTTTGAGGTTTTTACTCTGATAGTTGGAGTTTGTTTCTGATGATCATAATCCCTAAAGGACTAGAGTTTAACATTCTAGATGTTGGTGAAATAAATCAGCTGTTTTAAACACGTCGTAGATTTTTATCTTTCCCGCCTGAGTGTTTAACATCACCTGGCTGGAGCTCAGAAAGGACAATCTCACCTCATAGAATTTACAGTGCACAATGGGGCCTCACGGTAGCATGGTGGTTAGCATCAATGCTTCACAGCTCCAGGGTCCCAGGTTCGATTCCCGGCTGGGTCACTATCTGTGTGGAGTCTGCACGTCCTCCCCGTGTGTGCGTGGGTTTCCTCCGGGTGCTCCGGTTTCCTCCCACAGTCCAAAGATGTGTGCGGGTTAGGTGGATTGGCCATGCTAAAATTGCCCGTAGTGTAAGATTAATGGGGGGATTGTTGGTATACGGGTTAAGTGGGTTTAAGTAGGGTGATCATTGCTCGGCACAACATCGAGGGCCGAAGGGCCTGTTCTGTGCTGTACTGTTCTATAAGGAGACCCACGCAGACAAGGGGAGAACTTGCAGACTCCGCACAGACAGTGACCCAAGCCGGGAATCAAACCCGGGACCCTGGTGCTGTGAATCAACACTGTGCTACCATGCTGCCATTGCATCCAGGCTCCCGGATTGTCTGTCTTCTCTCTGGGTAAGATTCTGTTTGTCTCTTGCATTTCACTAATGTGACAGGGCAGAGACCTGATTGAAGGATTCAAACATGGACGTTCTGAGAAAGATGGGCAAGGATTTGGGAGTTGGCAACATGTTCAAAGAGTTTGGAGAGGAGAGGGAGGTTGAAGATGGGGCAGTAATTTGTAAGGATGGCAGGGTCAAGGGTTTGTTTTATTGAGGAGGGGGTGATGATGGCAGATTTGAAGGACAGAGGGACGGTACCTGAAGAGAGAGAAATGTTGACAATATCCATGGACACAGGGTAGTTGGCTGATCAGTAGCTCAGTAGGAATAGGGTCGATGGAGCAGGAGCTGGGTCTCATGGACAAGATGAGCTCTGAGAGGGCATGAGGGGAGATGGAAGAGAAACTAGAGAAAGATGTGGGTTCAGGGCTCGGGAAAGGATGAAATTTAGAAACAGTTTGGTCCGGTGGGCTCGTGGAAGGGAGGGAAGCAGCAGAGGCAGCTGATCGGATTGACTCAATCCCAGTCACAAAGAAGCTCCACAAGCTCCTCACACATCTTGGAGGTGAGGATGGAAGAGACAGGGAAGAGCGAGAGTACTTCAAAAGGAATTGACTTGCGCCAGAGATATTAAAAAGTTTCAACACACTGCGTATTTCACACAAATCTAATTTATTTGACTTTCAGCCACAATATTATGGGCTGGAGTTTGTTATCAGCAGAAAGAGACCCAAATGAACATAGTTCAGTCCTGAATGTGAGGAACAGCAAAATCCAATCACTGTAATTCTTTGTGGCCTCGTTGGTGTTTCAGTAGGTGGCATGAAGCGGTGAATCCCTTCCCACAATTGAAGCAGGTGAACGGTCTCTCTCCAGTGTGAACCCACTGGTGCTTTTGCAGAGCAGATGACTGAGTGAATCCCTTCCCACACTTGGAGCAGGTGAACGGTCTCTCCCCAGTGTGAATTCGCTGATGTACAGTGACATCAGATGACTTAGTGAATCTCTTCCCACATTGGACGCAGGTAAATGGCCTCTCCCCAGTGTGAATTCGCTGATGTACAGCGAGGTCAGATGATTGCCTGAACCCAGTCCCGCAGTGAGAGCACCTAAACGGTCTCTCGTCAGTGTGAACACGTTGATGGTACATCAGATTCCCAGAACTTTTATAGCACATCTCGCAGTCTGGACATTGAAACGGTCTCTCATCAGTGCAAATTCGCTGGTGCTTCTGCAGGTCAGATGACTGACTAAATCTTTTCCCACACTTGGAGCAGGTGAGTGGCCTCTCCTCAGTGTGAATTTTCTGGTGGTTCTGCATAGAAGATGACTGAGTGAATCTCTTCCCACATTTGGCACAGGCGAATGGCCTTTCCCCAGTGTGAATTCGCTGGTGCTTCTCCAGGGCAGATGACTGAGTGTATCCCTTCCCACACTTGGAGCAGGTGAATGGCCTCTCCCCAGTGTGAACTCGCTGATGTACAGTGAGTTCAGATGATCGTCTGAACCCAGTCCTACAGTGAGAGCACCTGAATGGTCTCTCGCCAGTGTGACCACGTTGATGGCGTATCAGTTCCCCAGAGCTTTTATAGCACTTCCTGCAGTCTGGACATTGAAACGGTCTCTCGTCTGTGTGCACTCGCTGGTGACTCAGCAAGTGGGCTGAAATGGTAAATCCCTTCCTACACACTGAGCAGGTGAATGGTCTCTCCCTGGAGTGAACTCGCTGGTGTGTGGACAGAGCAGATGATTGAGTGAATCCCTTCCCACACTTGGAGCAGATGAATGGTCTCTCCCCAGTGTGAACACGTCGATGAGTTTCCAGCTTGGATGGGGAAGTGAATCCTTTCCCACAGTCCGCACATTTCCAGGGTTTGTTCTCAGTGTGACTGCATTTGTGGCCTGATGATTGACTGAATCCTTGTCCACACACACAACACGTGTACGGTTTCTCCCCACTGTGAACGATGCTTTTTCCTTCCATGTTCAAAACCCGATGATATTCAGGATATGATAAATTGAGGACTCTGTCAGGTTCTGATGTGATGCTTGGTTTGAGTTTCCGTACTCTGAACCCTCCCCTTCGAACACCCTGTGAAACGGATTGAAAACAAAAAATAGGGAGTGAGAGAGAACCCACGAAAACACAAAGGCAGGTTGTGAAATTGAGCTGAATGAATCTGGTCATTTGTGGAGCCGGCTCTGGGAAAAAGTGACCATGAAAACTGCTTGAAATTCTCATAAAAATCCAACTGGCCTCTTTGGGAGGAGAGTGAAAGGTGAAGAGGGATTTTGTATATCTACCAGACATAATAAGAGAGTAGTTGGCAAAGCAAATTCGACCAGAGCTTCATAAACAGTAATATTGATACCAAAGCTATGCTTCCGGTGGCAATGATTAGGACTGCTGCCTCACAGCTCCAGGGACCCGGGTTCAATTCCGGCCTTGGTAACTGTGTGTGGAGTTTGCACTTTCTCCCCGTGTCTGCGTGGGTTTCCACCCGGTGCTCAGGTTTCCTCCCACAGTCTAAAGAAGGCCAAGTTAGGTGGATTTAACTGGATAAATTGCCCCTTAGTGTCCAAGGATGTGCAGGTTAGGTGGAGCTATGGGGTTACAGGGACAGGGTTGTGGGCCAAGGCAGGGTGCCCTTTCAAATAGGTGCAGACTCGAATGGCCTCCTTCTGCACCTTAGGAATTCTATGGTTCTAATTCTATTTGTTGAATCTTTATAAAGCTCTGGTCACCACTCTTCAGTAAGAATGTGAAGGTTCTTGGAGAAGGTGCAGAGGAGATTTACCAGAATGGTTCCAGCAAAGGAAGTTGAGGGGCGATTTGTTTCAGGTCCACAAGATTATGCCAGATTTCCATTGGGTGGACAAAGAAACTCTGTTTCCATTCACTGATCGTACAAGCAGTCGGGACACAGATTAAAGTTTTGGGCAAAACCTGGATTGAACGATATAAGATGCTGAGGGGTTTTGACAGGGTGGATGTGAAGAGGATGTTTCCTCTTGTGGGAGAATCTGGAACAAGGGGGTCACTGTTGCAAAGTGAGGGGTCACCCATTTCAGATGGAGATAAGGTTTTTTTTCTCCTCAGGGTTGCAAGATAGGGGGGTGGTATGGCGCTTAGCACTGCTGCCTCACAGAACCAGGGACCCGGGTTCAATTCCCAACCTGACTGTGTGGAGTTTGCACTTTCTCCCAGTGTCTGTTTGGGTTTCCTCCCACAGTTCAAAGATATGCAGGTTAGGTTGAATCGGTTAGGATTGTATTCGCTGGAGTTCAGAAGAATGAGGGGGATCTCATAGAAACCTATGAAATGTGTGCAGCGCAGTGGCTAGCACAGCTGCCTCATGTCGCCGAGGGCCTGGGTTCGATCCCGGCCCTGGTTTGCACATTCTCCCTGTGTTTGCACGTGTCTCACCCGCATGGGTCTCATGGTAGACTGGTGCAAAAGGTGAAGTCATATGGGATCAGGGTGAGCTGGCAAGGTGGATATGGAACTGGCTAGGTCATAGAAGGCAGAATAGCAATGGAAGGGTGCTTTTCTAATTGGAGGGCTGTGACTACTAGTGTACTGCAGGGATCAGTGCTGGGACCTTTTCTGTTCGTAGTCTATATAAATGATTTGGAGGAAAATGTAACTGGTCTGATTAGTAAGTTTGCAGATGACACAAAGATTGGTGGAATTGCGGATAGCGATGAGGACTGTCAGAGGATACAGCAGGATTTAAATTGTTTGGAGACTTGGGCGGACAGATGGCAGACGGAGTTTAATCCGGACAAATGTGAGGTAATGCATTTTGGAAGGTCTAACGCAGGTAGGGAATATACAGTGAATGGAAAGGCAGCAGAAGAGATTTACCAGGATGTTACCTGGTTTGGAGGGCATTAGCTATGAGGAGCGGTTGAATAAACTTGGTTTGTTCTCATTGGAACGACGTAGGTTGAGGGGCGACCTGATAGAGGTCTACAAAATTATGAGGGGCACGGACAGAGTGGATACCCAGAGGCCTTTCCCCAGGGTAGAGGGGTCACTGACTAGGGGGCATAGGTTTAAGGTTTAAGATGTGAGGGGCAAGGCTTAGAACTTGCTGCCGGAGGAGGTGAAAATGAAAATGAAAAGCACTTATTGTCACAAGTAGGCTTCAAATGAAGTTTCTATGAAAAGCCTCGAGTCGCCACATTCCGGCGCCTGTTCGGGGAGGCTGGTACGAGAATTTAACCTGCACTACTGGCCTTGGTCTGCAGACTCCGCACAGACAGTGACCCAAGCCAGGAATCGAACCTGGATCCCTGGTGCTGAGAAGCAACAGTGCTAACCACCATGCCGATTAGAGAGCTAGCATGGACTCAATGGACCGAATGCCCTACTCTGCCGAAAATGACTGACAATTTTTTTTTTAATTTTTAAAAATAAATTTAGTGTACCCAATTCATTTTATCCAATTAAGGCGCAATTTAGCGTGGTCAATCCACCTACCCTGTACATCTTTGGGCTGTGGGGGCAAAACCCACGCAAACAATGTGCAAACTCCACATGGACAGTGACCCAGAGCCGGGATCGAACCTGCGACCTCGGCGCTGTGAGGCAGCAGTGCTACTCACTGTACCACCGTGCTGCCAGCTGACTCTGACATTTTTGTCTAATCTCGCCTTGTAATTTAACCCCGAGGGGTTCAGATTTCACTCGGGTAAATCTATGCTCACTCCCTCCGAGGCCATTCTATCCTTCCTCAGGTTTGTTGCCCAGAGCTGAACACAGTTCTCCAGGTTTGGTCTAACCAGGGTTTGTGAATCTCGGGGCTTTTCCAGTCACACTGAGACCTGAAATCTTCCCTCACAGACAGAACAGACAAACCTTTTACCTTCCACACCCAGATGCTGCTGCAATTCAGGTTCTGATGAATTGAGTGAATCTGTCTGATCACGATGTGACGTTTGGTTTGAGTTTCCTGTCTGTTAAACCTCCACTTCCAGTATCCTGTAAATTTACAGAAACCTCACTGTCAGTTTAGGATAGAAATTCACAACATTCACTCCTCACCAACTTTGATTAAATGTATTCCTGGAGGCTTGATCACATGACCTGCCCCCATCCTCCAGCCATTAATCGGCCAACACATCCATCCTTGTGACACACTGCCTTCCTCGGCCAATTGGGAAGCAAAAGGACTCCTTACTTACAGGACAGTGTTTGACGAGGGCAGCACGGTGGCGCGTGGTCAGCACTGCAGTCTCATGGCGCCGAGGTCACAGGTTCAAACCCGGCTCTGGGTCACTGTCCGTGTTGAGTTTGCACATTCTCCCCGTGTTTGTGTGGGTTTCAACCCAAAGATGTGCAGGTTGGGTGGATTGGCCACGCTAAATTGTCCCTTAATTGGAAAAAATGAATTGGACACTCTAAACAAATAAAAAGGCCAGTGATTGACTGTTAGCCAATCAACCCTTATCCCATTTTCAATATTTTTATATCCACTGAAGAGAAATGTTCAAAAATCTTCTTTACTGTCCCAATGATTTCCCAGACACCCAGGTATGAATGTCACCAAGGCAGAAGGTAAAATTTGAATTCATTGAAAGTTTACTGATGAGCATGAAACCATTGCCGATTGTTGCAAAGACCCTTCTGGTTCACTCCTGTCCTTCAGTGAAGGAAATCTTCTATCCTTACCTGGTCTGGCCTACATGTGACTCCACAGTCAGCTGGTTGACCCTTAAAATGCTCTCTGAGATGCACTCAGTTCAAGGGCAGTGAATGCTGGCCCAGCCAGCGACACCCACATCCCGGGAATGAATAGAAAAGAAAATCTGCCATCCTTACCTGGTCTGGCCGACACGATTCCAAACCACAGCAATGTGGTTGATTCTTTAAATGCCCTCCGAGATGGCCGAGCCAGCCACTCGGTTTGAGGGAAATTAGAGATGGGCAATAAATGTTGGCCCAGCCAGTGACTCCCATAAATGATTAAAATAAAATCCTGGAGACTCCAGTCAGTCAATCTGGGAGAGTTGGCATCCGGGCCAGACTCGCAGTGCTTAATGATAATAATCACTAATTGTCACAAGAAGGCTTCAATGAAGTTCCTGTGAAAAGGTCCTTGTCGCCACATTCCAGCATCTGTTCGGGGAGGCTGGAACGGGAATTGAACCCGTGCTGTTGGTCTTGTTCTGCATCACAAGCCAGCTGTCTTAGCCCACTGTGTGAAGCTAGCCCCTCCCCTGTGGTGCACTGTCCTCTGTAAAGATGGCGGCCGGTAACCCGGGCCTGTCACCGCTCAGCTCTCACTCTATTCGGTGCTGTTTAAGACGGGACCGTTAACATTTTCCTCGGGGGTTGAAGCCCCCACAGGGTATTTATGAAGCCTCTCGGCTCACTCCGCAGCTTCTATTGCTCCCAGGCCACCCACCAGCTCCAATCCTGAAAGTCGCTTGATTGCTTCTTTCCCGTTCCTTGCACCGTCAGCAACAATCTGAATGGCGCATGCTCCAATCACAGCCTGTACTGCGCATGCTCCAATCACAGCATGAACGGCGCATGCTCCAGTCACAACCGGACTCTGCGCATGTGCAAGGAGATTCTGTCATGTGGATAGAGCACATTCCCAGCTCCTACATATGTTGGGTAATAAACCCGCCATTGAAATGGATAT
The DNA here is from genome assembly GCF_902713615.1 of Scyliorhinus canicula. NCBI lineage: Eukaryota > Metazoa > Chordata > Chondrichthyes > Carcharhiniformes > Scyliorhinidae > Scyliorhinus > Scyliorhinus canicula. Next base: position 397,485 of record NW_024056025.1, read on the forward strand.
TTTTGATGTAAATTATGCAAGGATCTTATCATAGAATTTACAGTGCAGAAGGAGGCCATTTGGCCCATCGAGTCTGTACCGGCTCCTGGAAAGAACACCCTACCCAAGGTCAACACCTCTACCCTATCCCCATAACCCAGTAACCCCACCCAACACTAAAGGCAGTTGATCATGGCCAATCCACCTAACCTGCACATCTTTGGACTGTGGGAGGAAACCGGAGCACCCGGAGGAAACCCACGCAGACACGGGGAGGACGTGCAGACTCCGCACAGACAGTGACCCAAGCCGGAATTGAACCTGGGACCCTGGAGCTGTGAAGCAATTGTGCTAACCACTGTGCTACCGTGCTGCCCAGCCGCTGCTGTTTGTCATTTTTATAAATGGCCTGGAGGAGGGCGTAGAAGGATGGGTGAGTAAATTTGCAGATGACACTAAAGTCGGTGGAGTTGTGGACAGTGCAGAAGGACGTTACAAGTTACAGAGGGACATAGATAAGCTGCAGAGCTGGGCTGACAGGTGGCAAATGGAGTTTAATGCAGAAAAGTGTGAGGTGATTCATTTTGGAAGGAATAACAGGAAGACAGAGTACTGGGCTAATGGTAAAATTCTTGGTAGTGTGGACGAGCAGAGAGATCTCGGTGTCCATGTACATAGATCCCTGAAAGTTGCCACCCAGGTTGAGAGGACTGTTGAGAAGGCGTACGGCGTGCTAGCTTTTATTGGTAGAGGAATTGAGTTTCGGAGCCATGAGGTCATGTTGCAGTTGTACAAAACTCTGGTGTGACCTCATTTGGAGTATTGCGTGCATTCTGGTCGCAGCATTATAGGAAGGATGTGGAAGCATTGGAAAGGGTGCTGAGGAGATTTACCAGGATGTTGCCTGGTATGGAGGGAAGATCATATGAGGGAAGGTTGAGGGACTTGAGGCTGTTTTCATTAGAGAGAAGAAGCTTAAGAGGTGACTTAATTGAGGCATACAAGATGATCAGAGGATTAGATAGGGTGCACAGCGAGAACCTTTTTCCTCGGATGGTGTCCAGCACGAGGGGACATAACTTTAGGTTGAGGGGAGACCGATATAGGACAGATGTCAGAGGTAGGTTCTTTACTCAGAGAGTTGTAAGGGCGTGTAATGCCCTGCCTGGGACAGTAGTGGACTCGCCAACACTAAACGCATTCAAATGGTCATTGGATAGACAAATGGACAATAAGGGAATAGTGTAGATGGGCTTTAGAGGGGTTTCATGGTCGGCGCAACATTGAGGGTGGAAGGGCCTGTACTGTGCTGTAATGGGGCAGCACGGTAGCATTGTGGGGGCAGCACGGTAGCATTGTGGATAGCACAATCGCTTCACAGCTCCAGGGGTCCAGGTTCAATTCCGGCTTGGGTCACTGACTGTGCGGAGTCTGCACATCCTCCCCGTGTGTGCGTGGGTTTTCTCCGGGTGCTCCAGTTTCCTCCCACAGTCCAAAAGATGTGCAGGTTAGGTGGATTCGCCATGATAAATTGCCCTTAGTGTTGCATGGGGTTTCTGGGTTATGGGGATAGGGTGGAGGTGTTAACTTTGGGTAGGGTGCTCTTTCCAGGAGCCGGTGCAGACTCGATGGGCCAAATGGCCTCCTTCTGCACTGTAAATTCTATGTTCTATTACTGATTACGATTAGTAACATTGGGCCAAGGTAACACCCACATCCCAAGAACAAATAAAGGAAAGTTGGCAGTTAGAAAGGCAAATGCAATGTTCGCATTCATTTCAAGAGAGTTACAATACAAGATGAATGGGGACGAGAAACATATCAGCCATGATCGAATGGCAGGGCAAACTCGAAAGCTCGATGGGCTGAATGGCATAATTCTGCTTCTCTATCTTTTTCTTTAAATGAGGGGATCTCATAGAAACATTTGTAAAAAAAATTGTTGCAATCCATCCCAGAACTGAACACTGATCAACTGATTCTTGGAGGAGACTTCAATTGTGTTCTGGACCCTAAATGGACTGGTCCAAGCTGATTCAACCACAACAAAAACATGAAAAAGGAATGAAACCAGACGGACCACCCGGCATCGACCCAGGCACCAGAAACGACAACGGCAAACCCAGCAAAAGATTTTTTAAAACTGTTCCCATCAGTAAATTGTAGAAGGATTACAGGACACAGATTTAAGATTGTGAACAAGATCTACAGGGGAGATGGGGGTAGACATTTTGTACAGTGAGTGATAATCATCTGAACTCAACGCTTACACACAAAGGGCGATAATCTCCAGGTCCTGATATCCCGAATGGTGCTGTCAGAATTTGATGTGAGGATTGGTTGCGAGTTTCCTGTCTGCGAATCCCTTTCTATGCCCCTATGAAAGAAGTTTACAAAGGCATCACTGTCAGTCCAGAAATGAAATTCAGGAAAGATAAACATTTGTTCTGGTTTGAATTTGCTGTGTGTAAATCCTTCCCTACTAATCCCCTGTAAAAGGAGTTTCCAAAATTAATCACTGTCAGTCCAGGATAGAAATTCACAACATTCTCCCCTCTTGCTCCCTGGTCCAGGATGACCGCTCATACCCCCCGCTGCACACTGACCCTCGTTGTCATCAGCAGTCCCTCGATTTGAGGGTGACAGCAACTCAGGGTTGGGAGTTTCTGCCCTGTATCTTCATGTGACTGAACAGAGCCACAGACTTTTAGACACATGGTACAGGATGTCCGGTGGGGTGGGATGGGTGTTGTGATAACCTTTATACAGTTTTTGATATTTTCTGATAAAGTCTGTTTTTCTGTGTGGGGATTAAGAGAGATTTTCTTTTTGAAGCACAATGTAGATATATGGGGAGGGCGGAGAGAGAAATTAATAAAAGTGAAATCTGGAGAGCAGGATTGGCTTCCTTTTCTTTCCAACTCTGCCACCACTTTGCATCATCAATAAGACATTGGGACTCAAAGACGAATCCAGTTTGATGGACAAGTTGTCTCCATTCTGAACAATGGGGAACAAGCCCCTCCCACTCATTGAAACATCGCCCCGACAAAGATGAGAAACGCGCATGCGCCCTGATGCACATCCAATAAAGATGGCGGCCGTTAACCCGAGCCGAACATGAGGAGCTGCAGCCCCGCTCGGTACAAACTGGGTCCCGTAACTTTTCCGAGGTTTGCAGCTTACAACAACTTGACACAACGTTTCCGCCCACCCCCGCGATCTCTCGCTCCCTCCATATTGTTAAACGCCTCAACAATTCCGGATGTGAAGATACAGCCCTTCTCGTTCGCCATTACCCACACTGCGCATGCGTCAATCACAGCGGGCCCCGCCCCTCGTTCACTCCGATTGGTTGGAGGACCAGCCGCTCCCGGTCGAGCCTCCAGTCCCACCGCTCCTCTTCCTATTGGTCTGGAGCTGCCGTCAATCACCCGGGCATTGTGACGATTACAGATGGTGAGAGCGGCCACAGGCTCAGACTGACTCGCTGATTGATCAATAATAACAGTGAGAGTCTCAGTGGGACAATCAGACAATAATAGTGGAGATGGGGCCCAGAGGAGAAACAGCAAAGGATTCACTCACTTTTAGAGTAACAAACACAGTGTCTGTTCCAATAATCAGAGTCAGGCTGCAGTGTGTGAGTGAACACATCTGTGTCTGCACAGATTTCCTGTTGGTGCTCTTGTTTCCTCCCACACAGTCCAAAGATGTGCAGGTTAGGTGGACTGGTTCTGTTAAATTGTCCCTGGGAGGGGTTACGAGGATAGGGTGGGAGATTGGCCCAGGTCGATGATCTTTCAGAGGGGCAGTGCAGTCTCATAGAACATAGAACAGTACAGCACAGAACAGGCCCTTCGGCCCTCGATGCTGTGCCGAGCAATGATCACCCTACTCAAATCCACGTATTCACCCTATACTGGTAACCCAACAACCCCCCACCTTACTTTTTAGGACACTACGGGCAATTTAGCATGGCCAATCCACCTAACCCGCACATCTTGCTTTCTCATTCCCTCAAACCTGAATTTCCATCCCTGCTTCCTCCCTGCACCCCCCCCCCCACACACTCCCTCCCCCACACACACTCCCTCCCCCAATACACACTCCCCCCCCCACACACTCACTCTCTCCCCCCCACATACACTCACTCCCTCCACCCCACATACACTCACTCCCTCCATTCTCACTCTGCTGCATCGAAGATACACCCTCCCTATTCTCCTGAAGGTGCTAACTTATGCTGATGGACAGATCTGCACAGCATTTCATATTCTCAACGGAGAGATCTTAAGATCCTCAGGAGCAGTAGGCCATTCGGCCCATCAATCCTGCTCTTCTATTTAATAAGATGATGGCTGATCGGATTGTGACCCTAAACTTCATTTTCTTCCCGTCACCCGTAACCCTCAACTCCCTTTTGGATCTAACTGAGCCTTGAATATATTTAATGAAGCAGCTTCCACTGCTGTCTGGGAATTTCCTTCCTTGCCAGAGATCAGAGTCCTCATTGATTTTAGCCCAGCAGCTGCAAACCAGGGAGCTGACAATGATGGTGAAGGGTTTGCGGACCCACAAAGTGTTTCCAAATCCTCCCACCCACCGCCTGACGCTGACTCCGCTTCTCCGGCTCCTTCCGCCAAAGGCCTCGACCCCACACATGCGCAATAATGTTCAGCCCTGGCAGCTGCACCATGCATGCTCCAGCTCCCTGGGAATGATTGACGGCAGTTGTGAACCAATAGAAAGAGGGGCGGGTCTGGAGGACCGAGTGAGTAAGGCTGGTCCTCCAGCCAATCGGAGACAATGAGGGGCGGGGCTGAGCTGTCTCGGGGCCGCGGTCGGTTCCGGGGGAGTTGACGGTGCTCCGGGAGGACAGATCTGCCAGGTTGGTGGAGAGGCATCAAAACATCCTTTTCAAGCTGAAACCATGAGAAATAACTTCTCAGTCCCCATATTTACACCCTACAGAGCCACAACTTCTCGTGATGGGCCTTGGTTGACGCCATATTTCTGGTGGGGTGGAGATGCCGCCTCTGGGCTGGGGTGAGCACAGGGAGAAGTCTCACAAAACCAGGGTAAAGTCCAACAGGTTTATTGGAAATCACAAGCTTTCGGAGCGCTGCTCCTTCCTCAGGTGAAGTGGAGGCAGGTTCACAGGTACAGCGTAGATACATAGATACATAGAACAGCACAGAACAGGCCCTTCGAGGGCAGCACGGTGGCCTAGTGGTTAGCACAACCGCCTCACGGCGCTGAGGTCCCAGGTTCGATCCCGGCTCTGGGTCACTGTCCGTGTGGAGTTTGCACGTTCTCCCCGTGTCTGCGTGGGTTTCGCCCCCACAACCCAAAAATGTGCAAAGTAGGTGGATTGGCCACGCTAAATTGCCCCTTAATTGGAAAAAAATAATTGGCTAATCTAAATTTATTAAAAAAAAAAAAAAAAAGAACAGGCCCTTCGGCCCTCGATGTTGTGCCGAGCAATGATCACCCTACTCAAACCCACGTATACACTCTATACCCGTAACCCAACAACTCCCCCCCCCCCCTCCACTTAACCTTACTTTTTAGGACACTACGGGCAATTTAGCATGGCCAATCCACCTAACCCCGCACATCTTTGGACTGTGGGAGGAAACCGGAGCACCCGGAGGAAACCCACGCACACACGGGGAGGACGTGCAGACTCCGCACGGACAGTGACCCAGCCGGGAATCGAACCTGGGACCCTGGAGCTGTGAAGCATTTATGCTAACCACCATGCTACCGTGCTGCTTATCTACGCGCGTGCGTAGATAAGCAGAGACACAATTGCCAGATAATTACAGCTGGAATGTGAGTCTCTACAGGAACAGTGTGAGTGGAGTGAGGGGTAATCACAGGTAATCGAGGTGCGAATTGTATCAAACCAGGACAGTGAGTAGGATTCTGTAAACCCGGGCAGTATGGTCGGAGTTACATGTAATATGATATGAACCCGAGATCCCGGTTCAGGCCGGCCTCATGCGAGAAGAGTTTGACGACCAATTTCTGCTCGGCAATTCTGGGTTGTGTGCCTTTTAAAAAATAAGTTTAGAACATACAGTGCAGAAGGAGGCCATTGAGACTGCACCGACCCACATTAAGCCCTCACTTCTACCCTATCCCCGGAGCCCATTAACCCCGCCTAACCTTTTTGGATGCTAAGGACAATTTATCATGGTCAACCACCTAACCTGCACGTCTTCGGACTGTGGGAGGAAACCGGAGCACCTGGAAGAAACTCAGGCAGACACGGGGAGAATGTGCAGACTCCGAGCAGACAGTGACCCAGCGGGGAATCAAACCTGGGACCTTGGCGCTGTGAAGCCACAGTGCTATTCACTTGTGCTACCGTGCTGCCCTAAAGTATCCAAATTAGAGTATTCAATTATTTTTTTTCCAATGAAGGGGCAATTTAGTGTGGCCAATCCACCTAACCTGCACATCTTTGGGTTGTGGGGGTGAAACCCACATATACATGGGGAGAATGTGCAAACTCCACAAGGACAGTGACCCAGGGCCAGGATTCAAACCCGGGTCCTCAGCGCTGCAGGCCCAGTGCGAACTACTTATTATGCCGCCCTTATTGTCGTGTATCTAAGGCCGCCATGGAGAATGTTTACCCAAAGACTGGAGGCTCAATCTTTCTGGTGGGCAAGATGCAGCAAGGCACATGTCCGGCCGCCATCTGTGTGAGGGGCAAAATTTTGAATGACTGGGAGGCGGTTGTTACCCATTGTTCAGAATGGAGACAACCTGTCCATCAAACTGCATGAGTCTTTGATCTGGGGAATTTGACCCTCCATTTCCCTTGTTTGCAGGGACCCAGATGATAAGTAGAGAAGTAAAGGAAAATAAGTGAATTCTGCTCTCTGGATCTCTCTCCATCCTGGGACATTGTGAACCATGCCTCCAAAGATTTGTGGGTCTGTTCTTTACTCTGGGCCTGAATCCATCTCCATCTGCTTCACCCCTGCTCTCCCGAATCACCTTCCACCATTGTTCTCTGTCTTCAGTAATGAATGAGTTTAACATTTTAAATATATTTAGCATGGTTCCATTGATCAGAAACTGAACTGGACTAGCCACATTAATCCTGTGGCTACCAGGGCAGGTCAAAGGCTAGGAATCCTAGGCGAGTAACTCACCACCTGACTCCCCTCAAAGCCTGTCCATCACCTGTAAGGCACACGTGAGGACTGTAATGGAATACTCTCCACTTGCCTGGATGAGTGCAGTTCTAACAACACTAAAGAAGCTCGACACCATCCAGGCCAAAGCAACCCGCTTGATTGCCCCCCTTCCACAAACATTGAAACCCTCCACCACCGACTAACAGTGGCAGCCGTGTGTACCATCTACAAGATGCACTGCAGTAACTCACCAAGGTTCCTTAGACAACACATTCCAAACCCACAACCACTACCATCTAGAAGGACAAGAGCAGCAGATACCTGGGGACCCCACCTGGAGGCTTCCCTCGAAGTCACTCACCACCCTGAGCTGGAAATATATCGCCGCTCCTCCTGTCGCTGGGGCAACATCCTGGAACCACCTCCCTAACAGCACACTGGATGTACCTACATGCCCAGGACTGCAGTGGTTCAAGAAGGCATCTCAGTGCCACCTTCTGAAGGGCATCTAAGGATGGACAATAAATCCAGCATCCTGACAATTAACTTTTTAAAAAATGTTATTGTTACTTCCACCGACCATGTCTAAATGAGGTTTCCATCACTGCTCATCCCCCGACCATCTCACTGCACCTTTCAGAGTCAGGAATTGTTTTTCCTGTGGCGTAAAGCATTTCTCTTCCACTTCTGAGCTTATATTTTTCTTTTGAAATAATTTTTATTGAAAAATTTTGAATTTATACAACAATAACGCACCTGAGCCAGGAAGTCCAGAAAAGGCTGCCATCGTTTATAGAACCCTTGTACTGATCCTCTCAGGGCAAATTTGACCCTTTCCAGTTTTATAAATCCCGCCATGTCACTGATCCAGGTCTCCACACTTGGGGGCCTTGCATCCTTCCACTGTAGCAGAATCCTTCGTCGGGCTACTAGGGACGCAAAGGCCAGGACACCGGCCTCTTTCGCCTCCTGCACTCCCGGCTCCACCGCAACTCCAAAAATCGCGAGTCCCCACCCTGGTTTGACCCTGGATCCAACCACCCTCGACACCGTCCCCGCCACCCCCTTCCAGAATTCTTCCAGTGCTGGGCATGCCCAGAACATATGGGCGTGGTTTGCTGGACTCCCCGAACATCTGGTGCACCTATCCTCACCCCCAAAGAACCTACTAATCCTAGTCCTGGACATGTGGGCCCGGTGCAACACCTTAAATTGGATGAGACTAAGCCTTGCACATGAGGAGGAAGAGTTGACTCTCTCCAAGGCATCCGCCCAAGTCCCGTCCTCTATCTGCTCCCCGAGTTCCTCCTCCCATTTAGCCTTCAGCTCCTCCACTGACGACTCCTCCACCTCCTGCATTACCTTATAGATGTCAGACACCTTCCCCTCTCCGATCCACACTCCCGAAAGCACTCTGTCCATCGTCCCCTGCGACGGCAGCAGAGGGAATCCCTCTACCTGTCGCCTAGCAAACACCTTTACCTACAAGTATCTGAACATGTTCCCTTGGGGAAGGCCAAATTTATCTTCCAGTTCCCCCAGGCCCGCAAACCTCCCGCCAATAAACAGGTCCCTCAATTTGCTGATCCCCGCCCTTTGCCACCCCCTAAATCCCCCATCCTTGTTCCCCGGGATGAACCGATGGTTGCCACCCAGTGGAGCCTCCATCGAGCCCCCTGTTTCCCCCCGATGCCGTCTCCACTGTCCCCAGATTCTTAGGGTCGCCGCCACCACCAGGCTCGTGGTAAACCTCTTAGGGGAGAGCGGCAACGGTGCCGTTACCATGGCACCCAGGCTCGTACCTCTACATGACGCCATGTCCATTCTTTTTCACGCCGCCCCTCCCCCCTCCATCACCCATTTACGCACCATTGACACATTGGCTGCCCAATAGTACCCCAGAAGGTTGGGCAGCACCAGCCTGCCTCTATCCCTCCCTCGCTCCAGGAACACCCTCTTCACTCTCGGAGTCCCATGTGCCCACACAAAGCTCAAAATACTGCTAGTCACTCTCCTAAAGAAGGCCCTGGGGATAAAGATGGGCAGGCACTGAAAGAGGAACAAGAACCTCGGAAGAACCGTCATTTTGACGGACTGTACCCTCCCCGCCAACGATAATGGCAGCATGTCCCACCTCTTGAACTCCTCCTCCATCTGATCTACAAGTCTGGTGAAGTTATGCTTGTGAAGAGTCCCCCAGTCCCTCGCCACCTGCACCCCCAGGTACCTAAAGCCATCCCCTACCCGCCTAAGCGGGAGCCTACCAATTCCTTCCTCCTGGTCTCCAGGGTGCACCACAAACACCTCGCTCTTGCATAAATTTAATTTATAACCTGAAAAGGTCCCTAACTCAGCTAGCAGCTCCATCACCCCCGGCATCCCTCCCACCGGGTCCGCCACATACAGTAACAGGTCATCGGCATACAACGACACCCTATGTTCCTCTCCACCTCGCACCATGCCTCTCCACCTCTCTGAATCCCTCAACGCCATCGCCAGCGGCTCGATTGCCAGTGCAAACAACAAGGGGGACAGGGGGCAACCCTGCCTGGTCCCTCAGTAAAGCCGGAAGTACTCCGACCTCCTCCTATTCGTGGCCACGCACGCCATTGGGGCCTCAAATAGCAGACTTACCCATCTAATGAACCCTTCACCAAATCCAAACATCCCCAACACCTCCCATAGGTAACCCCACTCCACTCTATCGAAGGCCTTCTCCGCATCCAGTGCCATCACTATCTCTGCCTCCCCCTCAATCGCCGGCATCATGATGACATTCAACAATCTCCGCACATTCGTGTTCAGCTGCCTTCCCTTCACGAAACCTGTCTGGTCCTCGTGCACAACCCCTGGCACACAGTCCTCTATCCTGGTGGCCAGGATTTTTGCCAGGACCTTAGCATCCATGTTGAGGAGAGATATGGGCCTGTATGAACCACACTGCTGGGGGTCCTTGTCCCTCTTTAAAATTAACGAGATCAACGCCCGCGACATCGTCGGGGGCAAAGTCCCCCCTTCCCATGCTTCATTGAGTGTCCGCACCAGCAAGGGGCCCACTAGATCCACAAACTTTTTATAAAATTCCACCGGGAACCCATCCAGCCCCGGTGCCTTCCCTGACTGCATCTGCCCGATCCCCTTAACTAGCTCCTCCAGCTCAATCGGCGCACCCAACCCCTCCACCTTCTCCTCCTGCACCTTCGGGAAAGAAAGCCCGTCGAGGAACCTCTCCATTCCCCTCCTCTCCCCCGTTGGCTCTGACCGGTACAGTTCTCCGTAAAAGTCCTTGAAGACCTCATTCACCTCTACCCCCTTCCGCACCACATTCCCACTCTTGTCTCTCACTCCAGCAATTTCCTTAGCCGCATCCCGCTTGCGGAGCTGATGAGCCAGCATCCTACTCGCCTTTTCACCATGTTCGTACACTGCCCCTTGTGCCTTCCTCCACTGTGCCTCCGCCTTTCTAGTGGTCAGCAAATCAAATTTAGCCTGCAGGCTGCGCCTCCCCCACAACAGTCCCTCCTCTGGTGCCTCTGCATACCTCCTGTCCACCTCCAGCATCTTTCCCACCAGTCTATCCCTCTCACTCCTCTCCCTGTGTGCCCGGATGGATCAGCTCCCCACGAATCACTGCCTTCAGGGCTTCCCAGACCATCCCCACCTGAACCTCCCCCGTATCATTCACCTCGAGGTACCCCTCAATACTTGCCCGGACCCTCCTACACACCTCCTCCTCCGCCAGCAACCCCACATCCAACCGCCACAACAGGCGCTGGTCCCGCACCGCCCCCATCTCCAACTCTATCCAATGCGGAGCGTGGTCGGAGATTACAATGGCCGAATACTCGGCCTCCTCCACTCTCGGTTCAGTCCCCTACTCACCACGAAGAAGTCTATCCGAGAGTAGACCCTATGTACGTGGGAGAAGAAAGAGTACTCGTGTGCCCTCGGCCTCACAAACCTCCATGGATCCACCCCACCCATCTGGTCCATAAACCCTCTCAGTACCTTGGCCACCGCCGGCCTCCTACCCGTCATAGAGCTGGACTGATCCAGTGAAGGATCCAACACCGTACTGAAGTCCCCCCCATGATCAGACCTCCCGCCTCCAGGTCCGGGACCCGTCCCAACATACGCCTCATAAAGCCCGCATCATCCCAATTTGGGGCATACACACTAGCAAGTACTATCTTCTCTCGTTGTAGCCTGCCCCTAACCATAACATACCCAACCCCCTTATCCGCCACCACCTCCGATGCCTCAAACGACACATTCTTCCCCACCAGAATCGCCACTCCCCGGTTCTTCACATCCAACCCAGAGTGGAAAACCTGCCCCACCCATCCCTTCCTCAGGCGGACCTGGTCCGCCACCTTCAGGTGGGTCTCCTGAAGCATTGCCACATCTGCCTTTAGCCCCTTCAGATGAGCAAGTACCCTCGACCGCTTCACCGGCCCATTCAACCCTCTCACATTCCAGGTGACCAACCGGATCAGAGGGCGTCCCGCCCCCCTCCCCCGTCGACTAGCCATAGCCCGTCGACTGCCCGCCCCAGGCCAGCACCCACTGCCCGACCCAGTCCCCACAGCGACAACACCTCACCTCTGTCCCCCCAGCCCCCACAAGTGCCTTCCTGACCCTACCAGCAGCAACCCGGTATTCCCATTTCCCCCACCCCCCCTTCCCCCCCAGGCTAGGAACGCACCCAGCCGCGAACCGTCCTCCATTGTACTTCCGTGGGTCAGCTAACTTCTGCTGACCCCGGAAACTCTCGCTAATAATCCGACCCCTCCCAAAGTGGGATCATCCCCCAATCTATCCCTCCTCCAGGCACCGCTCCAGCGCGGGAAGAACCAGTCAAGGCCCCGCCTCCCCCCGTCATCATCTCCGCCCCCCAGCCCCGCTGTGCGGGAAACCAGAGGAAAGCCCGCGCTTTCGCATTGCCCCACCACACCCTTCTGACGCAGCTCCCAAATACCAGCCCCACTCCATACCCCCAACCCGACATAGAATACAACAAACCCCCCCAACCCTCCCTGCAAGGTACAAAACTCAAGCAATGCCCCACAGCAAAAAAACACATAACAGAACAACACCCCCATAAATAACCATATCAAAATTGCAAAAGTACAAAAAAACAAAAAAGAACACAGCAACAGCAGACACCAGCAATAAAGCATTACAACCGACCCCGCAACCCCCAACCCATAGTTCAAGTCCAGTTTCTCTGTCCGCACGAAGGCCCACGCCTCCTCCGGGGAATCGAAATAATAATGCCGGTCCGAATAAGTTACCCACAGGCGCGCGGGCTGCAACATTCCGAACTTTATCTTTTTCCTGTAAAGCACCTCTTTCATCCGATTGAATCCAGACTGCCGCTTAGCCACCTCCGCACTCCAATCCTGGTAGATCCGTACCACCCCATTCTCCCAATTGCTGTTCTTCACCTTCTTGGCCCAGCGCAGCACACACTCCCGATCACTGAACCGGTGGAACCTCACCAGCACCGCACGCGGGGGTTCATTCTCCTTTGGCCTCCTGGCCAGTGCTCTGTGTGCTTCCTCCAGCTCCAAGGGCAGATGGAAAGACCCGGCCCCCACTAGTGAGTTCAGCATTGTAGCCACATAGGTGGTCAGGTCCGACCCCTCCAGCCCCTCCGCAAGGCCCAAGATCCGCAGGTTTTTCCGCCTCATGCGGTGATCAAGCTCCTCGAAGCGTTCCTGCCACTTCTTGTGGAGTGCCTCATGCCCCTCCACCTTACTCACGAGCACCACGGCCTCCTCCTCTCGTTCAGTGGCCTGCGTCTGCAACTCCTTGATGGCAGCACCCTGGGTCGTCTGAATCTCCGTCAGCCTTCTGTTCGTTTCCTGCGGAGAGCTCAGTACCTCAGCCTTGAAGTCTGTAAAGCAGAGCAGGAGAGCAGCTAGTTGCTCCTGGGCCCACTGCTTCCACTCCTCTGGAGCTCCGCCGGCCGCCATCTTGGATTCCTTCCCCCGTTTTTTCTGGGGAGCTGCTGCCGTTTTTTCCCCCTTTCCACTCCGAGTTCGAGTCATGGACTGCAGGGAAAGTCGATCAGCACACCTTCTCCCACCGGGAGACGTCGAAGAATTTCCATTTTGGGCTCTAAAAAGAGCCGAAAAGTCCGTTTAAAACGGGAGCTCCCAAATGTGTGGCTTCCTACGTCATCGCCGCCACCGGAAGTCCATTGTGAGTCACTCTCAACGTGCAGGTTAGACTACTCCGAATCTCACTCCGCTGCCATACAATGCCGCCTTCTCCCCGCGAAAGGCCACCCGCCTTATCTGCAGCTCCGTCATCAGGTCTTGTTATGTTCATATGCCAACGTCTTCCCACACCTCGCCTCTGCTTTGCCCAGCTCAAAACCCTCTCCTTCATGTGGTCGCTGTGGCAGCAGAATACCTGCCCTTGGTGGCTCATTCGCTTTAGGCTTCGGCCTGAGCGACCGATGTGCCCTGCCCAACTCGTAGCGGGAGGCATCTTCCCCCTCCCTCATCAACTCCTCAAACACCCTCACAAAGTACTCAGCCGGCCTCAGGCCCTCCACCCCCTTGGGCAGGCCCACAATTCTCAAATTTAGCCTTCTCGACCTGCTCTCCAGGTCCTGCATCTTGGCTCTGGGCCCTTTGTTCACCTCCGCCACCCTCCGCAGCTCCTCACCCATCGAGGTGAACACTGTGTTTAGTGCAATTCATGTCCACTCTATTAATCCCTTTAACTGGGCTGGGGTTGAACATCAATAGGAAATAAATCAGAACTGTCAGAATGAACATGGTTCATTCTTGGGTGTAGGAATCCAATCCCTGTAATTACATGTGAACTCTCTGGTGTTTCAGACGAGCGGATGGCTGAGTGAATCCTCTGCCACACACGGGGCAGGTGAACGGCTTCTCCCCAGAATGGATTCGCTGGTGGTTCATCAAATCCCTTCTGCTTTTAAAGCTGCTCTCACAGTCAGAACATTGAAAAGGTCTCTCATCAGTGTGAACAAGTTTATGTGCCTGAAGCTGTGATTTTGTAGCAAATCCCTTCCCACACTGAGTGCAGGTAAAGGGTTTCTCCCCAGTGTGAACTCGCTGGTGATTCCCAAGATTCGATGGACGAGTGAAACTCTTCCCACACTCAGTGCAGGTGAATGCTTTCTCTTCAGTGTGAACTTGCTGGTGACTAAGAAGCAATGTTGATCTAATAAATCCCTTTCCACACACGGAGCAGACAAATGGCCTCTCACCAGTGTGGACACGCTTGTGATCAGTGAGGTGGGAAGAACAAGTGAATCTCTGCCCGCACTCAGAGCAGTGGAATGGTCTCTCCCCAGTGTGAACCCGTAGATGTTCAGTGAGGTTGGATGAACACCGGAAGCTCTTCCCACACTGAGAACAAGCGTAGGGTTTCTCTCCAGTGTGAACTCGCTGATGTGTCATCAGACTGGACTCCCAGGTGAATTCCTTTCCACAGGTGGAGCAGGTGAACAGCTTCTCTCTCGTGTGAACACGTTGATGATTAATTAGACCCCCAGCATTCTTATAGCTTTTCCCACAGTCGGAGCAGTTGAAAGTCCTCTCCCTGGTGTGACTACGTCGATGAATTTCCAGCCCTGATGGGGATCTGAATCCCTTCCCACAGTCCCCACATTTCCACGGTTTCCCCATGATGCCGGTATCCTTGTGCTACCAAGGCAGTGGCGTAGGGGTATTGTCACTGGACTAATAATCTAGAGACCCAGGGTAATGGTCTGGGGACCCAGGTTCGAATCCCACCGCGTCAAATGGTGAAATTTGAATTCCATAAGGATATGGAATTCAAATTCTAATGATGACCATCAAATCATTACCATTGGTTGTAAAAACCCATCTGGGTCACTGATGTCCTCAGGTCTGGCCTACGTATGACTCCAAATCCATAGCAATGCGGTTGATTCTTAAATGCCCTCAGGGATGGGCAATAAATGCTTTGACAACTCGCGATGCCCACATCCAATGAACAAATAAAAAACAGGCTGGATAATCAGTTGAAGCCTCCTCTACACACAGAACACATGTACGGTCTCTCCTTACTGTAAATGGTGCAATGTTTTTTCAGGCTGTGTAACTGTTAAAGCTCTTTCCACAGTCAGTTCACTGAAACACTCTCACTCGGGTGTGTGCTTGTCCAGTCACAATGATGTTTCAGATCCTTTCCCACAGGCAGAACAGACAAACATTTCTCCTTCCACATTCAAAGGCTGATGATAGTCAGACCATGATGAATGTGTCAAATCCTCTCCTTCCAATCCACTGTAAAAGGAGTTGACAATGTCAGTATCACTTTCATTCCAGGATAGAAATTCAGAGCAAATAATTCTAATTTCTGTGGAATATTCTTTCATCTCTTGTTTCCCCAAATATCATCACAGATCATCATAGAATTTACAGTGCAGAAGGAGGCCATTAGGCCCAACGAGTCTGCACCGGCCCCTGGAAAGTACACCCCACCCTATTCCCGTAACCCCACCTAACATTTTTTTTGATACCAAGGGCTCTTTGTCATGGCCAATCCGCCTAACCTGCACAACTCTGGACTGACAAACGGAGAACGTGCAAACTCCACACAGACAGTGACCAAGCCTGGAATCGAACCTGGGACATTGGAGCTGTGAAGTAACTGTGCTAACCACCGTTGTACCGTGCCACCCAATCAAAGTAAAAGAAAGCAAAATCCCAACAAAAACAAAGGAAAGCAAGGGGACGGTGGTTTAAAATGTGCCTCATGGCACTGAGGACACAGGATCGATTAAGCCCACACCCCCACCCTATCCCCATAACCCCACATGGGGCTGGTTTGGCACAGGGTTAAATTGCTGGCTTTTAAAGGAGGCCAAGGCAGGCCAGCAGCACGGTTCAATTCCCATACCAGCCTCCCCGAACAGGTGCCGCAATGTGACGACCAGGGGCTTTTCACAGTAACTTCATTTGAAGCCTACTTGTGACAATAAGTGATTTCCATTCTATTTTTCACCTAACCTGCAGATATTTGGGTTGTGGGAGGACAGCAGAGCACCGGAAGAAATCCACACAGGGAGAATGTGCAAACTTCACAATGACAGCCACCCAACCAATGAATCGATTCCGGGTCTCTGTGAGGCAGCAGTGCCAACCACAGTGCCGCTAATTAACAATTTTAAACTAATCTGAATTACTGTAGGAGGGACACTAGGACCCAGTTGGAAAAGAGATCCAAAAGTCCTGCCCATTCTCTCTTCCGTCACCCTGACGCCAGCGCATGCGCTCTTCTCCTCGTTGAACCAACATGGCGGCCGTTCACCCGGGTCTGATCCCAGGAACAGGATCCAGAGCCACAAACTCGCGACCGCAGGGTCTTATTTAGGGTTCGCGGACTTCACTCGGGAGATGAGAAACTCTTCCCGTCCAGAGCTGGCTCGATCACTCCCCCTGGGATTCCATATCCTTACCAGTTTATTGAAGCCCATTTGCCACCTCTTCCCGGTTCCCTCCGACACGGAACAGAGGAGCCACCCAGAATGCCCCGCGGCCGGCTGACCCTGGAGCATGCGCACTCAGCGCCTGCGCAATGAGCCAGTTGGATAGAGCGGTTTCCGGGCCGCGGTGCATTGTAGGAACTATAGTCACCATTCATTAACTACAGTAGTAAAGTATTTTTATTTAATTTTAACGTTTAAAAAAATAATCTTTACTGTCACAAGTAGGCTTATATTAACACAACAATTAAGTTGCTATGAAAAGCCCCTAGTCTCCACATTCTGACGCCTGTTCGGGTACACAGAGGGAGAATTCAGAATGTCCAATTCACCAACAATCACGTCTTTCGGGACTTGTGGGAGGAAACTGGAGCACCCGAAGAAACCCACGCAGACACGGGGAGAACGTGCAGAGTCTGCACAGACAGTGATCCAAGCTGGAAATTGAACCCGGCACTGTGAAGTATCAGTGCTAATGACTGTGCGACCGTTCATCAGGTTGCAGGTGATGTTTTTAGCCTTGACAAGTCCATGCGTCAAGTATTTATTCAATGTGAAATGTTGCAGTCCCTGTATAGTTACCTGAAGGCATTGCTCCTCACTCTTTGGTTAATTTTGGTCCCGAAAGACGTGCTGTTAGGTAATTTGGACATTCTGAATTCTCCCTCTTTGTCCCCGAACTAGTGTGGTGACTTGAGGTTTTACACAGTAACTTCATTGCAATGTTAGTGTGAGCCTACTTGTGGCAATAAAGATTAGACTGACGAGCGGGTAGGGGGGTCTTGTGCAGCAGTGTGGTTGCCTCTGAGCCAGAATCTCGGGATTCGAATCCTACCCCAGGACTTGATGGCCAAGGAAAGTGTGTTCATAACCCGGTCAAACAGGTTGAGTATGTCAACTTCCAAATGCACCAATATCTGACGGTAAGAGTGGGAGAGAGTCCTGGTCAGCCACGTGTTGCGTGGGAGCCTCTCAAGTTAAAAACCCATGTAACGGACGAGCGACCAGATCTAGGAATTACTCGCTATGGAAACAGATGAACGTCTACCTTAGTTAACCACGAGTGGCAGAAGTAATAAATTTATGTTTTTGTCAGGCGCTAGGACCCGGGTGGGAACAGGCACTGAAGCCCTGCCCACCATATTTTACATGTCCAAAACTCGGCGCAAACACTCTCCCTATTAAATCAGCAGTTAACCTTGGGCTTTTTGGGGGATAAAGACTGGAGCTGCAAATGAGCTCGCAAGTTCATATTCAGGGTTTGTGGCATTCACCAGGTGTTTAGAAACCCTCCACATCCATCCATCACTCCCTCTGCATTCCACATCTTCACCAGTTTGGTGATACAACAGACAAGAGACTTACCATCGCTATCACTGCGCATGCTCCGGACACCGGGCGGTACTGCGCTTGCGCACTGCTCTCCCGTGGTGAGAATAGAGGACGTTCCCCACCGCAGGGGATACTGGGTATAAACACTGTCATTGAAAGTTAAAAACAGTGAACTGTTTTGCTGTCATGTGGCGAATGGGTGCGCTGAGGCAGGAATCAATAAAATTAAGAACCAAATTATACAGATACCCAAGTAAACCTTTCCTTCTGGTTATTTGGACTTTCTGAATTCTTCCTCCGTGTACCCGAACAGGTGCCCGAGTGTGGTTACACAGGGTATTTTCAGAGTTACTTAATTGAAGTGTAATGTAAGCTTACTTGTGACAATAATAAAGATTATTATTATTATTGTACATAAACCAGTGGTTCTTTCTACCCAGGGGTCTTTTAATGCTCGAGTCAAGAATCTGACCTGAACTTGATTGTGTAATAATAATAATAATCATCATTATTATTGTCACAAGTAGGCTATGAGAGGTCTGTGAAATGCAGGACAGATTAAATGGCCAAAGGGATGCAAGGCACAATGAGATAGTAATCGGAAATATAGAAAGATTTCTAACCCTGATGGTGGCCATTCTGCAGGGTGGACGATTCAGTGAACCGAGAATGGTGAGAGTGTGGTGCTAATAACGCCAGGGTTACAGGGTTGGTCCCCGTGCTGGCTGTCCAAGTTCCCCTGTGTGCAGGTTTGCTGCATTCTGTTATGATTCTTGGATTTGGATTTATTGTCACGTGTACCGAGGTACAGTGAAAAGTATTGTTCTGTGTATAGTCCAGGCAGATCGTTCCATACCTGAAAACATAGTACATACTATGGATTACCTCCAGAGTTGACAATTCTAATATACTCCTGACGGCTCTGCCACATTCTCCCATCTATAAAATTGTGGTCATTCAAAATTCTGTTGCCCCATGTCTTAACTTGCACACTATTTACACAACCCACCTTCCTCCGCTAATTGTGGCCCCTCTTGCCCTCCATTTCAATTGTGCACCATTGGTGGCCCTGCTCCTTCGGTTTCCTCGACCCTAAACTCTGGAATATGTTCTACACACTTCCATACCATGTCAGCCTGCTGAGATTTAAACCGATGTCCCCAGATCATTCGCCTGAGCCTCTGGATAACCAGTCCAGAGGCATGCTCACTACACCATATTCTCCCCTCAACTTGGGGTGAGAAAAGGGCGGCACGGTGGCTCAGTGGTTAGCACTGGGCTGATTTAGCTCACTCAGCTAAATCGCTGGCTTTTAAAGCAGACCAAGCAGGCCAGCAGCACGGTTCGATTCCCGTACCAGCCTTCCCAGACAGGTGCCGGAATGTGGCGACTAGGGGCTTTTCACAGTAACTTCATTGAAGCCTATCGTGACAATAAGCGATTTTCATTTCATTTTTTTTTTCACTGCTGCCTCACAGTGCTGGGGACCCGGGTTCAATCCCGGCCCGGGGTCATTGTCCATTTGGAGTTTACACATTCACCCTGTGTCTGTGTGGGTCTCACCCCCACAACTCAAAAGATGTGCAGGGTAGGTGGATTGGCCATGCTAAATTGCCCCTTAAGTGGCAAAATTAATAAAAATGAAATAAATTTGGGGTGAGAAAGCAGATGAGCAGCAGAGTTTTGGATGATTTCAGGTTTCCAGCTGGGAAGCAGACTTAATGTGAGAGGCAAGTCAGGAATACATTGAATAGTCAAATCTCAAGTTGACATGGGTATGAATGAAGATTTCAGCAGCAGACAAGCTGGGGTAGGCTGGAGACAGTAACGTTACAGAGGTGGAACTACGTGGTGTTTGCGATGGTGCAGATATATGATAAGAAACTCGTCTCGGATTTAAATCTGACACGGAGATTGTGAAGAGTGTTGTTCAGCCTCAGATGATTCCCAGGGAGAGGGATGGACTCGGGAGTTAGGGAATGGGATTTGAGGTGGTGGTGGCTTAGGTGTTCCCAATTTTTAATTGGAGGAAATTTCTGTTCATCCAGTGGATGTGGGATAAGCAGTTTGATAATTTAGTAACAGTGGAGGAATGGAGAGGGATGGGGGTGAGGTAGAGCTGGGTGTCGTCAGTGTCCATGTAAAAACTAATAGTGTTTTTGGACGGCGGGATAGTGGATAGCACTGCTGCCTCACAGCACCAGGGACCTGGCCTTGGATGACTGTCAGTACGGAGTTTGTGCATTCTCCCCAAATCTGTGTGGGTTTCCTCCGGGTGCTCCCACAGTCCAAAGATGTGCAGGTTAAGTCGTGTTATGGGGATAGGGTGGGGTAGTGAGCCTAGCTAGGGTGCTCTTTCAGATGTACAGTGCTAACCCGATGGGCCGAATGGGCTCCTTCCACACTGTAAGGATTCTATGGATTGTAGTGCCATCATGTCGATGAGAAATGGGAGGGGCCAAGGATAGATCCTTGGGGAATTCCATGTCGGAGAGGAAAGGGAGGTTGGAGAGGGGGTGGCCATTTGCAAGGAAGTTGAGCGTCAAGGGTTGTTTTCTCAGGAAGGGTGAGGATGGTGTATTTGAAAGTGACGGGCAAAACCAGAAGAGAGAGAGAGAACTGTTAACAATATCAGTTAATGTGGGGAAGTTGGATGGTCAGTGGTTTAATGAGAATAGGGTCAAGGGTGCAGAAGTCAGGCCTCATAAACAAGATGAGATTGAACAAAACATGACAGGAGATAGGAGAGAACCTGGAGATAGATGTGAGTTCACACTCAGACCAGGGGGATTTTTAGTGACAGTTTGGCCCAGTGGAGCTAGTGGAAGGGAGGGAAGCAGCAGAGGCAGCTGATCAGATTGTCCACTCACTGTAATTACTTGTGATATCGCTGGTGTCTCATCAGGTTGGATTCTGTTCAAAGCACAATATAAACACCAATTATCGTCACAGCCCTGGACATATATCATCGTTCTGTCTCATAAATAAGAATTTGTAACTCAGATTGAAACATTTTGATGAACATTCTGTCATGAAGAAACACTTCAAATACGTTGCCCCAATTAGATTGGGACTGCGCATGCGCACCGACTCGCTCCACACTGGGAAGGCGATAGCGCATGCGCACTGCTGCCAGTGCCAAATAAAGATGGTGGCTGCATAGTTACGTGTGTGAGAAAGCTGCAACCCCCGCTCAGGTCCTCGGCTACCGGTAGGCTATTTTTCATGATTTTCGATTTATATAACATGTTTACGAAGCGTGTCTAACGACCTGAATGATCCAGCTTTCCCTCGGTCCCTCATTCCCACCTTCTCGAATTGTGCATCTGGGCAAGAATCTTTTCTGCCTCGCCAATAACCACACTGCGCATGCTTCACTCACCCCAGTCCCGCCCCCTCATTCACGCTGATTGGTTGGAGGACTGGCCACTCCGGACCCGCCCCCTATTGTCTATTGGTCCGCTCCTGCCGTCAATCATTCTCGAGGCCTGGGAAGGTGTCAGGTGAGAGGTCAGTGTCGCGGGGCGGGGTTTACAAATCCCCAGTCAGTCCCCAGAGCCGAACAATGAACATTCTCCACTCTCCGTTACTTCCGGCTTCTCTCGACAAACAACCTCATAGAGACCAGGGGGGGAGACACTGACCCAGTGACAATGTCACTGCGTTAGTCACCCAAAGAGACACGAAAATGTTCTGGGGCCATGGGCTCCAATCCATTCGATTAATAAAATCTGGAATTTAAAGTTAATCTCAATGATGGTGACTGAGGGTCATTGAAATCTTCAATGTCACTGGATTAGGTCAAAAATCAGAAAGTAGGCAGTAAACTGGTTAGTTTAACGCCTGTTGTTGGGAGACTGTTGGAATCCATTAATGAGGAAGTAGTAACTGGTCCTTTTGGAAAGTCAATCCGCAATCCATCAGAGTCAGCGTGGTTTTGTGAAGGGTAAATCATGTTTGCCTCATTTGTTGGAGTTCTTGGAAGATGTAACCAGCCAAGTGGATAATGGTACTGTCAATGTATTTGTACTTCCAGAATACTTTGATAAGGTGTCACAAAAGGTTATAAACAAGTAAGATCCTATGGAGTTGAGAGGTAATCTATTAGTTTAGATAGAGGATTGGCAACCAACAGATGGCAGAGACTGGGGTTTAGATTATTTTAGATTTATTGACGCATGTACTGAGGTACAGTGAAAAGTATTGTTCCTGGTATACAGTTCCATATATGAAAAACATATTGGAGGTGTTGGCAGGTTCAAAAGTGGACAAATCTCCAGGTCTGGATGAATTGTGTCCCAGGATACTGTGGGAGATGAGGGAGGAGATTGCAGGGACTCTGATCCAAATTTTTTATTCCTTTCTGGCCACGGGGGAATTGCCAGAGGACTGGAGACCAGCTAATGTGGTCCCACTGTTTAAGAAAGGTTGTAGAGATAAGCCAGGGAACTGCAGGCCCGTGAGTCTCACGTCGGTAGTTGGGAAACTATTGGATAAAATTCTGAAGGAGAGAATCTTTCTCCACTTGGAGAGGCAAGGTTTGATCAGGAATAGTCAGCATGACTTTCAGAGGGAGGTCATGCCTAACAAATTTGATTGAATTGTTTGAGCATGTGACCAGGTGTGTAGATGAAGGCAGTGCAGTTGATGTGGTTTACATGGACTTCAGCAAACCTTTGACATGATCACAATGGGAGACTTGAAAGACCAAAGACACAGGAGCAGATTTAGGCCATTCGACCCATCGAGTCTGCTCCACTATTCAATCATGGCGGATATGTTTCTCATCCTCATTCTCCTGCGTTCTCCCCATACACCAGGTCCCCTTGTTAATCAAGAACCTATCTATCACTGTCTTGAAGACACTCTGATTTGGCCTCCACAGCCTTCTGCGGCCATGAGTTTCATAGATTCACCATCCTCTGGCTGAAGAAATTCTTCCTCATCTCAGTTTTAAAGGATGTCCCCTTCAGTCTGAGGCTGTGCCCTCGGGTTCTAGTTTCTCCTACTAGTGGAAACATCCTCTCCACGTCCACTCTATCCAGGCCTCTCAGTATCCTGTAAGTTTCAATAAAATCCACTCTCATCCTTCTAAACTCCAATGAGTACAGACCCAAAAAAAGAAAGCAAATGCACATGGGATACAGGGTAATTTGATGAGGTGAATCGAAAATTGGCATAGCTGTTGGAGACAGAGGGTGATGACAGACAGCTGCTTCAGTGACTGGAAGCCAGTGGCATACTACAGGGATCTGTGCTGGGTCCCCGATTATTCATTATTTATATAAACAACATAGAGGTCTATGTGGGGGGTAGGATCAGTGCTTTGTGGATGACACAAAGCTTGGCCTGGTGGTTAACAGTGAGGTTGAGTGTCTTGGGTTACAGGAAAATACAGACGGGATGGTCAAATGGGCAGAAAAGTGGCAGATGTAATTTAACCCTGAAAAGTCTGAGGTGATTCACTTTGGAAGGAGTAATTTGACAAGGAAGCATTCAATTAATGGTATGACATTGGGAAGTGTGAGGAACAAAGGGACCTTGGCGTGTTTGTCCATAGATCTCTGAAGGTAGAAGGGCAGGTTAATAGGGTGGTGAAAAAGACATACGGGACACTTTATCAAATTGAGGCATAGATTGCAAAAGCAAGGAGGTCATGTTGGAGTTGTATTGAACTTTTGTGAGGCCACAGCTGGAGTACTGTGTGCAATTCTAGGAAGGATGTGATTGCATTGGAGGGGGTGCAGAGGCGATTCACCAGGATGTTGTCTGGGATGGAACATAAGTTATGAAGAGAGGTTGGATAGGCTTGGGTTGTTTTTGTTGGAGCAAAAGGCTGAGGGGCGACCTGATCGAGGTGGACATGAGGGGCATGGACAGGGTGGATAGGGAGCAGCTGTTCCCCTCAGTTGAAAGATCAATCACAAGGAGACACAAGTTCAAGATGTTTAGGGGCGATTTGATAGCATAAAATTGTAAGGAGATATTGACAGACGAGGTGAATGGGCAATACTGTAGCAATGTAAGCAAGTGAGGTTATCTGTTTTGAACCAAAAAAGGATCGAACTGAGTACTTTCTAACTGGAAAGAGGCTAAGTACAGTGGGTGGCGAAAGAAACTTGGGGTTCATAGAATCTACAGCATGGCGACAGGCCCTTTGGCCTAAACTGGTCCATGCCAACCATAAAGTCCATCGAAGCTAATGCCATTTGCCTGCATTTGGCCCATATCCCTCAAAACCTTTCCTATCCATGTATCTGTCTAAATGCCTTTTCAATGTTGTCAATGCCCCTGCCTCTACCACTTCCTCCGGCAGCTCATTCCACATATATACCACCCTCTGTGTAAAATTGTTGCTCCTTAGGTTCCCAATAATTCTTTCCCCTCTTAACTTAAACCTGTGCCCTCAAGTTCTCGATTCCCCAACTCTGAGAAAAAAGACCGAGTGCATTCATCCTGTTCATGCCTCTCATGATCTTGTATACCCCTATAAGATCACCCTCAGTCTCGTATGCTCCAAAGTAAATGGTCCGAGCCTGTCGGATCTCTCCCTGTAATTCAGTCCCTTTCGTATAGCAAGGCGACCAAAACCGAACACAATACTCCAGGTGCGGCCTCATGACATCTTGTCCAACTGCAACTTAACTTCCCAACTTCTACACTCAGTGCCCTGACTGAAGGCCAGCACGCCAAAAGCCTTCTTCATTGCCCTATCTACCTGTGACTCCACCTTTAGAGAACCGTGCACCTGAACTCCATGGTCCCTCTGTTCTATACTCCCTAATGTCCTACCATTCATGGTGACGTTTCACTTTGATTTAATTTTCCGAAATACAACACCTCACATTTATCTGTATTGGACTCCATTTGCCATTTCTCGGCCCACTTCCCCAGCTGATCAAGATCCTGCTGCAATTTTTGATAACCTTCCTCACTGCCGACATTACCACCTATTTTAGTGTCATCTGCAAACTTACTGATCATGCCTTGTACATTCTCATCCAAATCGTTCATATAGATACAAACAGCAATCTCCCCGTCCCTCGCCTCCCCGTCCCTCGCCTCCCCGTCCCTCGCCTCCCCGTCCCTCGCCTCCCCGTCCCTCGCCTCCCCGTCCCTCGCCTCCCCGTCCCTCGTCCCCTTAGTTAATTACTCCAGATTTCCCAAATTTAGAACCGATTCCCAACCGGCCAATCAGCTTTACTCACGTTTCAGTTTTTATTCCCTGTCCCCGAAACCCAGCAGGTAAATTGTTCTGAAGCTGCTCCTCCCAGGATTCGGGCCAACTCTGCTCCTAGCCGACTAGGCCGTGAATCCCCGAGGTAAGTTATTTATACTTGCTGTTCCAAAACTACTCCTCCTCGAATTCGCACCAACTCCACTCCCTGCTCTGGTGAGATTCATACCTGGGTCTCTGGAAAATCATTAGGACAGTTTAAAAAAAAATTTGAATATTTCTCTTCAGTGTATTTAAAATATTGAAAATGGCATAAAGGTTGTTTGGCTGACAGTCAAACACTGTCCTGTAAGGTAATGAGTCCTTTTGCTTCCCAATTGGCCAAGAGAGGCAGTGTGTCACAAGGATGGATGTGTTGACCGATTAATGGCTGGAGGATGGGGGCAGGTCATGTGATCAAACCTCCAGGAATACATTTAATCAAAGTTGGCGAGGAGAGAATGTTGTGAATTTCTATCCTAAACTGACAGTGAGGTTTCTGTAAATTTACAGGATGCTGGAGGAGGAGGTTTAACAGACGGGAAACACAAACCAAACGTCACATCGCAATCTGACAGAGTCACTCGATTCATCAGAACCTAAATTTCAGCAGCATCTGGGTGTGGAAGACAAAAAAAGGTTTGTCTGTTCTGTCTGTGAGGCAAGATTTCAGGTCTCAGTGTGACTGGAAAAGCCCCGAGATTCACAAACCCTGGTTAGACCAAACCTGGAGAACTGTGTTCAGTTCTGGACAACAAACCTGAGGAAGGATAGAATGGCCTCGGAGGGAGTGTAGCACAGATTTACCTGAGTGATATCTGAACCCCCAGGGGTTAAATTACAAAACTAGATTACACAAAAGAGTCAGAGACATGATGGCACAGAGAAGGGCATTCGGCCCATTGAATCCATGCTAGATCTCTGGGGCAATCCAGTCAGTGCCATTCTCCTGCTCTCTCCCTGTATCCTCGCAGGTTTATTTCCCTCAGATGTCTCTCCAATTTCCTTTTGAAATTAAATGATTCATTGTGACTATTTTCAAACTCCCTCATATGCAGCAAGTTTCAGGTCATTGCCGCTCGCTGTGTAAAAACATATCTCATATCACCTCATATCTCCTGTACATACAAACTAGGAACAGACCACTCAGCCCCATGAGCCTGCTCAGCATTCAATAAGATTGCGGCTGATCTCATTCTAACCTCAACTCTACATTCCTGCCATCCCCGATGACCTTTCACCCTCTTATAAAGAATCTATCCAGCTCTGCGTTAAAAATATTCAAGGACTCTGCTTCCACTGCCTTTTAAGGACGGGAGTTCCAAAGTCTTACAACCTTCAAGAGAATAAAAAATTCTCACCTCCATCTGAAATGAGTGATCCCTTATTTTGCAACAATGACCCCCCTTGTTCTAGATTCTCCCAGAGGAGGAAACGTCCTCTCCACATCCACCCTGTCAAGACCCCTCAGGATCTTGTATAGTTCAATCCAGGTTTTACCCAAAACTTTAAATCTGTGTCATGACTGCTTGTACGATCAGTGAATGGAAACAGAGTTTCTTTGTCCGCCTGATCAAAATCCGGCATAATCTGAATCAAATCTCCCCTCAAACTCCTTTGCTGGAGGGCAGCACAGTGGCCTAGTGGTTAGCACAGCTGCCTCACGCACTGAGTTCCCAGGTTTGGTCCCTGCTCTCGTTCACTGTCTGTGTGGAGTTTGCACATTCTCCCCGTGTCTGCATAGGTTTCGCCCCCACAACACAAAAATGTGCAGAGTAGGTGGATTGGTCACACTAAATTGCCCCCTAATTGGAAAAAATAATTGGGTAATCTAAATTTATATATTAAAAAAAAACCTCCTTTGCTGGAATCATTCTGGTAAATCTCCTCTGCACCGTCTTCAAGAACCTTAACATACCTCCTTTAAAAATTTTTTTTAGAGTACCCAATTCATTTTTTCCAATTAAGGGGCAATTTAGCGTGGCCAATCCACCTATCCTGCACATCTTTGGGTTGTGGGGGTGAAACCCACGCAAACACGGGGAGAATGTGCAAACTCCACATGGACAGTGACCCAGAGCCGGGATCGAACCTGGGACCTCGGCACCGTGAAGCAGCAAGGCTAACGTTCTGTACCACCGTGCTGCCCTCTTCACACCCTTCCTGAAGTGTGGTGAGCTTCATAGAATTCCTACAGTGCAGAAGGAGGCCATTCAGCCCATCGGGTCTGCACTGGCCTTTGGAAAGAGCACCCTTCTTAAGCTTAAGCCCACCCCTCCACCCTGTCCCCGGAACCCAGTGACCCCAATTAACCTTTGGACACTGAGGGGCAATTTAGCATGGCCAATCCACCTAGCCTGCACATCTTTGGACTGTGGGAGGAAACCAGAGGAAACCCGCACAGACATGGGGAGAAATTGAAAACTCCAGACACAGTCACCCGAGACTGAAATTGAACCCGGGTCCCTGGCGCTGTGAGGCAGCAGTGCTAACCACTGTGCCACCAGAAGCATAATTTCAGTATCAATATTTCTGTTTATGAAGCTCAAATTGAATTTGCTTTACCAACTACTCTCTTAATATGTCCTGGAGATGTACAAAATCCCTCTTCACCTCTTTCTCTCTCCTCCCAAAGAGGTCAGTTGTGTTTTTATAACAATCCAGCAGTTTTCATGGTCACTTTTTCCCAGTGCCGGCCCCACAAATGACCAGATTCATTCAGCTCAATTTCACAACCTGCCTTTGTGTTTTGTGGGTTCTCTCTCACTCCCTATTTTCTGTTTTCAATCAGTTTCACAGGGTTTTCGAAGGAGAGGCTTCAAAGTGCAGAATCTCAAGCCAAGCATCACATCAGGATCTGACAGAGTCCTCAATTTGTAATATCCTGAATGTCATCGTTCTTTGAACATGGAAGGAAAAAGCATCGTTCACAGTGGGGAGAAACCGTACACGTGTTGTGTGTGTGGACGAGGATTTGCTCGATCATCAGGCCTCACAAGACATAAATGCAGTCACACTGAGGAGAAACCGTGGAAATGTGCGGACTGTGGGAAAGGATTCACTTACCCATCCCAGCTGGAAACTCATCGACGCAGTCACACTGGGGAGAGACCATTCATCTGCTCCAAGTGTGGGAAGGGATTCACTCAGTCATCCGCTCTGACCACACACCAGTGGGTTCACACTGTGGAGAGACCATTCACCTGCTCTGAGTGTGGGAAGGGATTCATTCAGTCATCTGACCTGTCCACACACCAGCGAGTTCACACTGGGGAGAGACCATTCACCTGCTCAGAGTGTGGGAAGGGATTCACTCAGTCATCCGCCCTACGGAATCACCAGCAAATTCACACTGGGGAGAGACCATTCACCTGCTCCGAGTGTGGGAAGGGATTCACCACTTCATCCCACCTGCTGAATCACCAGCGGGTTCACACTGGGGAGAGACCATTCACCTGCTCGGAGTGTGAGAAGGGATTCACTCAGTCATCTGCCCTACGGAAACACCAGCGAATTCACACTGGGGAGAGACTGTTCACCTGCTCCAAGTGTGGGAAGAGATTCACTCAATCATCCACTCTGTCCACACACCAGCGAATTCACACTGGGGAGAGACCATTCACCTGCTCCCAGTGTGGGAAAGGATTCACTCGGTCATCTACTCTGTCCACACACCAGCGAGTTCACACTGGGGAGCGACCATTCACCTGCTCCCAGTGTGGGAAAGGATTCACTCGGTCATCTAATCTGTCCATACACCAGCGAGTTCACGCTGGGGAGAGACCGTTTACCTGCTCCCAGTGTGGGAAGGGATTCACTCAGTCATCTACTCTGTCCATACACCAGCGAGTTCACACTGGGGAGAAACCATTCACCTGCTCGGAGTGTGGGAAGGGATTCACTCAGTCATCTGCCCTACGGAAACACCAGCGAGCTCACACTGGGGAGAGACTGTTCACCTG
Organism: Scyliorhinus canicula; assembly: GCF_902713615.1. Taxonomy (NCBI): domain Eukaryota; kingdom Metazoa; phylum Chordata; class Chondrichthyes; order Carcharhiniformes; family Scyliorhinidae; genus Scyliorhinus; species Scyliorhinus canicula. The sequence goes on from NW_024056025.1 coordinate 426,627, forward strand.
CTCCAAGTGTGGGAAGAGATTCACTCAATCATCCACTCTGTCCACACACCTGCGAGTTCACACTGGGGAGAGACCATTCACCTGCTCGGAGTGTGGGAAGGGATTCACTCGGTCATCCGCTCTGCAGAATCACCAGCGAATTCACACTGGGGAGAGACCATTCACCTGCTCCAAGTGTGGGAAGGGATTCACCTCTTCATCCAACCTGCTGAGACACCAACGAAGCCACAAGTAACCATAATGATTGGGTTTTGCTGTTCCTCACATTCAGGACTGAACCATGTTCATTTGGGTCTCTTTCTGCTGATAACAAACTCCAGCCCATTTACAGGGACTAATATTCAGGCTAAAAGTCAAATAAATTAGATTTCTGTTAAATACGCAGTGTGTTGAAATTTTTGTTTTAAATTTAGAGCACCAAATTCATTTTTTTCAATTAAGGAGCAATTTAGCATGTCCAATCCACCTACTCTGCACATCTTTGGATTGTGGGGGTGAAACCCACGCAGACACATGGAGAATGTGCAAACTCCACATGGACAGTGAGCCAGAGCCGGGATTGAACCTGGGACATCGGTGCCGTGAGGCAACAGGGCTAAGGGTCTTGAAACTTGTTAATATCTCTGACACAAGTTAGTTCCTTTTGAAATACTCTTGCTCTCCCCTGTCTCTTCCATCCTCACCTCCAACAAGCTGTTTACCGGACTGATTCCAGGGATGGCGGGACTGTCATATGAGGAGAGATTGGTGAGGTTGGCATTGTTCTCACTGGAGCATGAGGGGGGGATCTCATAGAGAGTGGTGAGCCTGTGCTATTCACTACCACAGGAAGTAGTTGATGCTAAAATTTTGAATATATTCAAGAGGCGGCTGGATATACCACGTGGAGCGAATGGCATCAAAGGCTATGGGGAGAAAGCCGATTAGGCTTTTGAGTTGGATGATCAGCTATGATCATCATAAATGGCGGAGCAGGCTCGAAGGCCAAAATACCTCCTCTTGCTCTTATCTTTTATATATCTATGCAAGTGTGAAGAGCTTGTGCAGCTTCTTTGTGACTGAGATTGGGTAAATCCGCTAACTACCCTGTGTCTATGGATATTGTCAGCATTTCTCTCTCTTCAGGTACTGTCCCTCTGTCCTTCAAATCTGCCATCATCACCCCCTCCTCAATAAAACAAACCCTTGACCCAGCCATCCTTACAAATTACTGCCCATCTTCAACCTCCCTCTCCTCTCCAAACTCTTTGAACATGTTGTCACCTCCCAAATCCTTGTCCATCTTTCCCAGAACTCCCATGTTTGAATCCCTTCAATCAGGTCTCTGCCCTGTCACAGTGAAATACAAGAGAAAAACAGAATCTCACCCGGAGAGAAAGACAGACAATCCGGGAGCTTGGATCCAACACGGATATGTTCATAAGACCAGAAGACAAGGGTAGCAGCACAGTCATTATCGAGAGACAACAATACCTGCTGGAGACAGACAGACAACTGAACAACATGAATCACACCAAGCTCCCTAGACCCAAATACCCCAGACAGGAAGGAGAATTGGAGACAGACTGGAAGAACTCAGACTCCAGGCACGTTAACCAAAAACACCAGGTAGAACCAAGGAAGTTCTACCTGCTCCCTAAAATACCCAAACACCGAAATACGTGGGACAGTACCAGGGAAATACCACCAGACAGACCCACCGAATCAGACGGTGGGAAGGAATATACAACAGAACCATAGTATTTACAGTGCATAAGGAGGCCATTCGGCCCACTGAGCCTGCACTGGTGCCCATGCCTCCACTCTATCCCAATAAACCTAGTAACCACACCTAAACGGTTTTTGGACACAGGTGCAATTTAGCAGAGGCAATCCACCAGACCTGCTCAACTTTGGATGGTGTAAAACAAACTGGAGCACCTGGAAGGAACCTACACAGACAGGGAGAGAATGTTCAAACTTCACACAGTCACCCAAGTCGCAGTGCTGTGATGCAGCTGTGCTAACCACTGCCACATCTGTGGCGAAAGAAACAGAGTTAACGTTTGTAGTTCCTTGTTGTAACAGTTCTGTAGAAGGGTGAATGGACTCTAAAAACGTCCATGGAAGTGAAAAGAAAGTGTTTGACTCAGAGGTTTGACTCAGGAAGAAGTTTCCGTCTGTGTGAAGCTCAATCTTCATTCACACAAAGCCCGCAGTCTGATTGGCTGGGGGACCAGATTCCATCCCGTCCATCAAATCCTCTCATTGGTCAACACCTCTCAGACAGGAAAGAGGTTGTGGTAGCACTGCTGACTCACAGCGCCGAGGTCCCAGGTTTGATCCCGGCACTGGGTCACTGTTCGTGTGGAGTTTGCACGTTCTCCCCGTGATTGTGTGGGTTTCGCCCCCACAACCCAAAGATGTGCAGGGTTGGTGGATTGGCCACGCTAAATTGCCCCTTAATTGGAAAAAATGAATTGGGTACTCTAAATTTATTTTTAAAAAGGAGAGAGGTTGTGGAACCCGTGGCCACATGGCCAATGGAAAGAACTTTAAATGGTACAGTCTCAGCCAATGAGGGAGATCTGGGCTCAGCCCTGCCCCTAATTAACTCCGATTGGTTGGAGGACCAGCTGCTCCCACTCGGTCCTCCAGTCCCGCCCCCACTTCCGATTGGACTGGAGCTGTCGTCAATCATTCCCCGAGCATTGTGATGTGGAGCATGCGCAGTGTGGTTCATCTCCAGGGACAGACGCTTGTTTGTCTCATCTTCAGGAGGGAAGGAGGCGGATAAGCGGAGGCAGCGTTAGGGGCAGTGGGTGGGAGGGTAGGCTTCACAAACACCCAGTGGAGGCCTCAAAGCTAAAACAAGAAATTACTGCTCCCATGTTTGGACCGAGCGGGAAGGTTTTCCTGCAGAGCCTTTCCCCAGTTAACCACCCCCATCCTCATAGGGGCCAGTGTGCAGCAGGGCGCATGCGCGGTGATCCCTGTCCACTCAGCAGGACTGACACTGATGGATTCTGGAAACTCCTTTTACAGGGGGTTACAAGGGGAGGATTTAAACACAGCAAAGTGAAATCAAACAAGACATTTAAACCTGAGAGTCACTTAATTAATCAGAACCTGGATATTATTGGTCTTTCATTGTAAACATTGAGTTCCAGGTCTGTACCACTCTCCATGGGGGTTGACTGTACCAGCAATCACAGCCACAGGCTATTGTTGGACCATAAGACATAGGAGCAGAATTAGGCCACTCAGCCCATCAAGTCTGCTCCGCCATTCAATCGGGCTGCTATTTTCTCATCCCCATTCTCCTGCCTTCTCCCCAGAACCCCTGATCCACTTATTAATCAAGAACCTATCTCACTGTCTTGAAGACACAGTGATTTGGCCTGCACAGCCTTCTGTGGCAAAAAGTTCCACAGATTCTCTACCCTCTAGCTGAAGAAAGTCATCCTCATCTCTTTTAAAAAATCGTCCCTTTAGTCTGAGATGGTGTCCTCTGCTTCTACTTTTTCCCACAAGTGGAAACATCCTCTCCACGTCCACTCTATCCAGGCTTTGCAATATCCTGTAAGTTTCAATAAGATCCCCCCTCATCCTTCTAAACTCCATGAGTACAGACCCAGAGTCCTCCACCGTTCCTCATACATCACGTTCTTCATTCCAGGGTCAGTCTTGTGAACCACCTCTGGACCCTTTCCAAGGCCAGCACAACCTTCCTTAGACACGGGGTCCAAAACAGCTCACAATACTCCAAATGGGGTCTGAACAGAGCCTAAGACAGCCACAGAAGTGCATCCCTGGGAACGGCACAGTGGTTAGCACTGATGTCTCACGGCGCCGAGGTCCCAGGTTCGATCCCGGCTCTGGGTCACTGTCCGTGTGGAGTTTGCACATTCTCCCCGTGTTTGCGTGGGTTTCACCCCCCACAACCCAAAGATGTGCAAGGTGGGTGGATTGAACACCCTAAATTGCCCCTTAATTGGAAAAAATGAATTGGGTACTCTAAATTTATTTTTTTTAAAAGATGAGATTGCGAAGTACTTGGAAGTGAATCGGGGAGAAACCAATTGCCTGCCCCAGGCTGAGTTATTCCAATTCCCATTTGATCGTGTGGCTTTTCTCTTTTATTCTAAGTGTGACATCCCATTCATGATCATTATATCTTATTCCGGAGCCCGGGAGAAACTTCATCTCATTCAATATTCACATAACCTGTTGTGTTTGGGTCAGAGGCACAAGTCCACGTATTTCCAATCAGCTCGGAGTAGCTCCCACATTTCCCATTCCCAAGAATTTTATCTTGAAAGGTAACGTGTGGAATTTTCCGGTCATGCCCCCTCCGCCCCCCCCCCCCCCCCCCCCCCCAACCCGTCACTGGAAATTCCCGCCCAGTCAATGGACCTTTAAAGTTTCCATCCCACCAGTGATGATTCCCATGGACTGAAATATGACCCCGACAAATGGGATGAAGCCAAATCTTTGAAAGTCAAAGTCTTTATTTCAAATCATTGCCGTGCTGTCAGGGGAAAGGGTTAACTGCTCTGCTTGTTTACAAAAGGGAAGAGGAAACATTCACAAAGCTTCCCACAGCTTGTGAGGTCCGAAACATAACTTCAATGCTGAAGTTTATCTTCAGAGATTGAAACGTTTTGGTGCCTTTTCCAATTGTCCCAGTAAATTGTGATTCACACTGAAAGGTTTACTTTCACTCAGTAATTAGAACATTTCACTTTCTCAGCACTCACACTTTAGATCAAATCCCAATTATTCTCTTCCCTTGTAGCTGGTGTGTGGAGAAGATCATGTTGACTGTAGATCGGTCAGCACAGAAAAAGAGATCATGAAGGTGGAACAGTCGATGGGACTTTCTGTGTGTGAGCAGTTCAGCTGGAATTCAATCCTTTCCGTGCGTCTTTCTGCTTGCTCAGCAATCAATGGCCTTTTCCAGCTCAAATGATGAGGGTCCCTCGCCCAAGTCAACCATGACAGGAAGCTGCAGGAGAGTCAAACAGAGACTGGGAGATGCCTGTCTCACAGGGGTACAGCTCACTGTTGTGTTCAACCGAGAGGGACATCTGTTTACTTCTGTCAGTGAGAACTTAACAATCTGATGATTTCAGGACACCAACTTTGGTGAAAGCAGAACCAAGTGTCCTCTTAATCCCATCATACACAAAACACAGAGATTTACAATGTCATAGGCAGTGTGGAATTTTTGATGTCGGCTGATCCCTTGTTCATTTACACAGTATTTGCCTGTCTTTTTCTAATTTCTTGGCTATTTTCTAGTGAGGCAGTGCTCTAGCTGTTGGGTTTATGTTGGGCATCGGGTCGGCTTTGCTTTTTGCTTCAATGACAGGCTCATCTCTGCTGAGTGGCTCTCAAAACAGTCTTTGTTGTGGGTTCCACCTTTACCAAATGTTGCTGCTGCTGTGTCAGAAATAATTCAAGTCAGTGACTTCCAAACTTCATCCATATCAATGTTGATTGATGAAGCTTTATTGATGTCATAGATTATCATAGAATTTACAATGCAGAAGGAGGCCATTCGGCCCATCAAGTCTGCACCAGCTCTTGGAAAGAGCACCCTACCCAAGGTCAACACCTCCACCCTATCTCCATAACCCAGCAACCCCACACAACACTAAGGGCAATTTTGGACACTAAGGGCAATTTATCATGTCCAATCCACCTAACTTGCACATCTTTGGATTGTGGGAGGAAACCGGAGCACCTGGAAGAAACCCCCGCAGACACAGGGAGGATGTGCAGACTCCACACAGACAGTGACCCAAGCCGGAATCAAACCTGGGACACTGGAGCTGTAAAGCAATTGTGCTATCCACAATGCTACCGTGCTGCCCTGTCTGTGAAATACTTTCCTGTTTTGTTCAATGTGCCGTGATAGTATATTGGAGCTCCCAATGTGAAGAATATGTGAGTCAGAGAGAATTGTCAGCAAGGATTAATCAGCACGTTACAGTTGGAGATGTTCATCAGTGCAGCCTTTCAGACACTGAATTGTAGATTTTACATCAAAGAGCAATTTATGATTCAAGTAGAAGTTAATAATTTAATTGTAAAGTAGTTTCTGTTGAGAGTTCTTGAATGAAGGGGAAAGATCCCAGATGGTGTTTTAAACAGGGACATTGCAGTCCCGAAAATCAGGGAGATATCCAGAACATTACAGTTCCATGTTATTGGGTTGTTAATTTCACCAGAAACAAACCAATTATTATCAGACTAACAATCCTGGATGTCACGATGTGGAGATGCCGGTGTTGGACTGGGGTGAGCACAGTAAGAAGTCTTACAACACCAGGTTAAAGTCCAACAGGTTTGATTCAAACACGAGCTTTCGGAGCGCAGCTGAGGAAGGAGCTGCGCTCTGAAAGCTCGTGTTTGAATCAAACCTGTTGGACTTTAACCTGGTGTTGTAAGACTTCTTACTGCAATCCTGGATGTGAGTAACAGCAACATTAATAACATAATCCACTCCCTGCAGTCACTTGTGAACTCTCTGGTCCACAGATTGGATGACCGAGTGAATCCCTTCCCACACACAGAGCAGATGAACAGCCTCTCCCCAGTGTGAACGCGCTTGTGTACGTTGAGATCAGATGAAGATTTGAAACTCTTTCCACAGACGGAGCAGATGAACAGTCTCTCCCCAGTGTGAACATGTTGGTGTGCAGTGAGGCGGAAGATTGCCTGAATCTCTTTCCACAGTGAGTGCAGCCGAACGGCCTCTCCTCAGTGTGAATTCGCTGGTGTAACATGAGGCTGGCTGGCTGCATGAATCCCTTCCCACACACAGAGCAGGTGAAAGGTCTCTCTCCAGTGTGAGTGCGTTGGTGTGCAGATAACTGCCCGAAGCTTTTCCCACAGGTGGTCTTAGTGACAGTACAGACATGAGTCTAAAGATGGGCAGATCAGGTGGACTGGCCACGCTAAATTGCCTTAGTGTCCAAAAAGGTTAGGTGGGGATACGGGGATAGGGTGGGGGTGTGGGCTTAGGTAGGGTGCTCTTTCCAAGGGCCGGTGCAGTTCGAAGGGCCAAATGGCCTTCTTCAGCACTGTAAATTCTATGAGGTCAGAAGCTCATATTGGGATCAAATGTGAAACCAAGTTTACAAAGAGACTGGCTAAGTCTCAGACTGTTGCCATGGAGAGGGATGGAGTCGGTATGTCAAGAATGGAGATTGGAGCACGGACCGAACAGTGGATTCAGTCTTCTCCATATTTGATTGAAGTTATTTATTAAACAGGAAGAGAACCAGAATGGGCCCTGAGTCTGATATCCGGTATAACCTAGTTCAGGAGGGAGAGGAAGAACGAAGGAAACCCTGGAAGATTTGGAGAAACGACTTTCGCGATTGCTCATCAAATCTCCACACAGTCAGTTCTGGACACAAGGTTCACCTCTGTTATTCTGTCTGCTCAGTCAGGGTGATTCAGATTAAAGTCTGTCACAAGTCATGGATGAAATGACAATGAAAATTGCTTGTCACAAGTAGGCTTCAAATGAAGTTACTGTGAAAAGCCCCTAGTCGCCACATTCCAGCGCCAGTTCGGGGAGGCTGTTACGGGAATGAAGTGACTTATAAAGCATATTCTTACCTCTAATTAAATAACTTTGGTAAAAAGATACAAAAATAATGATCTAATACTTTATTTGGTTTTCAGCCCCAGGGAGGAGGGAGAGTGTGTGGGACAGGGATTTACAGATTTGGCGAAAGAAGAGAGAAAAACTGTTCCCCAGAAACTGGAATTGTCTGCTCTGAATTTCTATCCTGTACTGATAGTGTAGCCTTTGTAAACTCCTTTTCCAGGGCATTAGGAGAGGATTTTCAGACAGGAAACAAACCAAATATCACATTAAGATATGGCAGTATCACTTAATTAATCAGGACCTGAATATCCTCAGACTGTGAATGTGGAATGAAAAATGTTTGTTCTGTTTGTGGGAAAATATTTCAAACATCAGTGTGACTAGAAAAGCACCAAGACACACACGCACCTGAGTGAGTGTGTTCCAGTGGACGGACTGTAGAAAGCGCTTTAACCAGTTACAGCCCGAAATAACACCACACCATTCACTAAGGGATGAAACCATACACGTGTTCTGTGTGAGGACGGAGCTTCACTTGATTGTCTAAAGAGGAAATGCACAAAGACACTGACTCCATGGAGAAACCGTGGAAACATGTGGAAGTTGGGTGTTCAACAGTTTAATGAGAATCGAGCCAAAGGAGCAAAGGATAAGTATCAGAGACAAGATGAGCTCTGAGAGAGCATGATGGGGGATAGCAGGAAAAGAGGAGAACGATGTGAGTTCAGAATTTGGACAAAAAAGGACTTTCGAGGCAGTTTTACTGAGTGGTTTCGTGCAAGAGGAGCAGCAGAATCAGCTGGTTGGATTGGTTCAATGGGTCGGGTTTCCCGGTCCTTCCTGCTGGCTGGATCTTCCACAGATCTCTCGGACTGCTGTTCCGGTTCACTGGTTGTCTCATTGGGTTCGCTGTAGGCCTCCTGGGGTCTGTGGAAGAACTCCCGGAGCCTCATTTGCCTGATGAATTCCCTGGAGCGGAAAAACTATGACATCATCTTCACAGCCTTCAACACATCATCGATGAAAATGAACATCTTGCCAAAGCCATCCCCACTACTTGCCTTTAAACAACCACGCAACTTCGAACAGACCATTGTAAATTACCCAGCCTTCAGGAGAACAGCGACCACGACACCACACAACCCTGCCATGGGAACCTCTGCAAGATGTGCCCGCTCATCAACATGGGTACCACCATAACACACGGGAACACCATCCACCGGATACGCGGTACATACTCGTAGTGACTCGGCCAACGTTGTCAATCTCATACGCTGCAGGAAAGGATATGCCGAGGCACGGTACGTTGGCGAGACCATGCAGACGCTGAATGAAGTTACTGTGAAAATCCCCTAGTTGCCACATTCTGGCGCCTGTTTGGGTAAGCTGGTACAGGAATTGAACCCACGCTGCTGGCCTTGTTCTGCATCACAAACCAGCTGTCTAGCCCACTGAGCGAAACCACTGCACGACAATCGGCAGACAGGAATGTTCTCTTCCAATCGGGGAACACTTCAGCTGTCAAAGGCAATCAGCCTCTGATCTTCGAGTAAGCGTTCTTCAAGGCAGCCTTCAGGACGCATGGCAATGCAGAATCGCTGAGCAGAAACTGATAGCCAAGTTCCGCACACATGACTATGGCCTCAACCGGGACCTTGGATTCATGTCGCATTACATTCACCCCCCCCCCATCTGTCCAGCTCTCACAAAATCCTACCAACTGTCCTGGCTTGAGACAATTCACCCCTCATTAACCTGTGATCATCCCTCTCTCCAGTCGCACCGTATGAACCTGTAAAGACTTAATTACCTGCAAAGACTCGCATTCAAAGTACCATCTCGCATCATTGAATTTTTCTATATATGTGTTTATGGAACCCACCTCTTCATTTACCTGTGGAAGGAGCTGCGCTCTGAAAGCTAGTGATTCGAAACAAACCTGTTGGACTTTAACCTGGTGTTGGAAAACTCCTTTCCGTGCCTACCCCAGTCCGACGCCAGCATCGCCACACCATATATAGGAAGCATTTAGGGTGGCATTTGACACAGTTGTTAGCATTGCAGCCTCACGGCGCTGAGGACCTGGGTTTGAATCCCAGCCCTGGGTTACTGTAACTGTGGAGTTTGCACATTCTCCACGTGTCTGCATGGGTTTCCCCCAAAACCCAAAGATGTGCAAGTTTGGTGGATTGGCCACGCTAAATTGCCCCCCCAGCTTTTGAACAATGTCAAATATAGTTAAATGGGAGTGAATTGAGAATTATCTATCGCTTACATTTGACCCCTGTGTTTTGGTGTGAAACATTCTGCAGCCTAAATCCGGTTCATGTATAAGAAAGGAGGGGTGACAGCAAATCCGTACGGAGCCTGGATTTTCTCATCTCCCTCAGTGGCTTTTCCTGTTTCTCCATCATGAAGGCCGAATTTTTCAAAAAGGTGGTTCAGTTAAATCTCTGCCATTTCCTCCAATTCATGTCTGTCTATTTGAGGACACATTACCATTCGACTGTTCTATGTTCAATTTGTTTTGGGTAGTGATTAAAATATAAACTACGTCTACAAAGTCATTAAATTATTTTGTAAACTGAGCAAACTGCCAAGATCCGCACTTTGTTTTTTCATGTATGGAACAATCTGTCTGGACTGTACGCAGAACAATACTTTTCACTGTACCTCGGTACACGTGACAATAAATCAAATCCAATCAAAGAGACAGTTTCTTACTCGTCTTCAGATTGAACAATGAGCTGCCTTAAAAATTATTCATTCATGGGAGGTGGGGGTCACTGTCTGGACCAGCATTTACTGCTCATTCCAATTGCCCTTGAACTGCGTGTCTTGTGAGGCTATTTCAGAGGGCACTTACAAATCAACCACAACATTACTGTGGATCTGGAGTCACGTGTCGGCCAGGCCACGTTAGGAGAGCAGATTTCCAAAAGGACATTTGTGAACCAGACGGGTTTTTACAACATCCACAATGTCATCATTACTTTTTAATTTGAGACTTTTATTCAATTTCAATATCTGTCAAAGGCAGATTCGATTCCAGATCCCCAGAGCATTAACCTGGGTCTCTGGATTACTAGCCCAGTAACAATACCATTACTCCACTGCCCAGCCCACATAGTCTTGGCAGAATATGATGTCTTGTAACTTCACAAAATTATAAATTAATTTATTTCTTCAAACAAATTCAGATAGCTCTGCAGTTTCTGGAAACATTTTGGTTGATTGTATTATTTTTTAAAATAAAGATCTAGTCTTCACAAAATAATTACCCAATACACCAATTCACTAATGATGATCAATGTTCACTACTGAATAATCATTAATTTAATTATTGTTTTTTTGTGATGAAATCAATACATAGCTAATATAGAAAAGGTACAGAAGGTGAAGTGGCTGCAGGAAGCCACATGTTAGAGGTATAAAAGGGCTTTCTTGACCTTGTTACTAATGACAGTGAATACACTATGAAAATAACAATTTTAAAACTAAATGTGATTACACATGCGCACTTACAGCTTCCTACATTACAAGAATGAATATGTCTCTAAAGTACACTATTGACTTTAAAACACTTTAGGTCAAATGGGAGTGAGGTTTTACAGAAATGTACATTTGTTCTAATTGTTCGCAAATTAGGATATATTACACTCAGTGTCCTCACCAGAATCATTGATAAAGATTGGAGTCTTAATTTTGTGTAATAACCACGGTGTTGACACCATTTTGAATACTCTGTGAAACTCCAGACACACCAGAGCAATTATTTGTTGTAAAACACAGCGTGTTGTTGTGATTTGGAATGCACTGTCTATAAATGGTGCTGGAATCTGATTGCACTGTAACTTCCAAAAGGGAATTTGGTACATTCTGAAAAAGAAAACAAAATAGTCGTACTCTGGGATTAAATGGGTCGCTGTACAAAGAGCTGGCATGGGAAAAATAGGCCAAATAGACTCCTCTGTGCTCTAGCAGCCTTGTGTACATGTAAAGCGAGTGGTAACAACCTGGAACCTACTGCATGAGGGTTGGATATGCAGAGATTTTTTTTCTTTTTTTAAATAAATTTAGAGTATCCAATTATTATTTTTTTCCAATTAAGGGGCAATTTAGCGTGGCCAAACCACCTAACCTGCACATCTTTTGGGTTGTGGAGGTGAAACCCATGCAGACATGGGGAGAATGTGCAAACTCCACACGGACAGTAACCCAGGACCGGGATTTGAACCCAGGTCCACAGCACCGCAGTCCCAGTGCTATCCACTGCACCACATGCCGCCCTGGAGATGCAGAGATGATGGAAGGATTTCAATAGGACATTGGACAGACGCTGAGAGAAATAAACCCACAGGGATTTGGGGACAGAACGGGGCAATGGACAGACAGGCTTCCTCCACAGGGAGCCGACACGGTCCTAAAGGGCTGAATGGCCCTATTCCCCATCCTCCAGATGCTGTGATCTCAGGAGAGAAATCCAGCTGCTCCAGTCACTCCAACTAACTGGAGTCCCTCATCTCTGGTGCCATTCTCGTTAATGACTTCTACACCCTAACTTAGAATTTCACATATTTCCTAAAGTGTGGGGCCCATATCTAGGGTTCCATTCTAAGGGGATAGAATTGAAAAGCACGGAGGAAATGTTCAACTTGTTTAGAATCAGGGTTAGACTACACTGGGAGCTCTGTCAACATTGATGATCTCCATTTAGAAAAAATAGAGGCACTGGATAAGGTGCAAAAGATTCATAATGTACAGAACAGAGAGCAAAAGATTCATAATGTACAGAACAGAGAGCATTTAACACTCAGGAAAGGCTGGGGCTGCTTTTTTCTGGAAAAGAGAAGACTGATGGGTGACCTGATGGAAGTCTTTCAGATTATGAAGGGATTCAATAATCCAAGAGAAATTTCAGTAGAAACCTCTTTACCCAGCGAGTGGTGAGAATGTGGAACTCGTTACCACAGTGAATGGTTGAGGTGAACAGCATGAATCCATTGAACGTAAAGCTAGAGACATACATGAGGGGATGTATGTCTCTATCGGTTGATGGAGGAGGCTCATGTGGAGCATAAATACTGACATGGACCATGGCTAACCTCAGCCGGTATGGGAATTTAACCTGTGCTGTTGGTGTCACTCAGCACAAACCAGCCATCCAGACAACTGAGCGAACCGATCCCTGTGTAAATCTGTAATAAATCCTTAAATATCAGTGATTTCCTGTCTCCCACCATACTATTTAATGTAGTTTCCCAGTGCACTTCAGACAACTTGCCCCTCATACCCTGATAGTTTTCTCCAGTGAGAAGCACCAAAATAAATTAAACAAAAGAACCATGTAACCACCATAGCCCATGTTCATGGCAATGTGGCATGATTTTTGGGGTTTCCAAACAGAAATGGTAATGAAACATCTTCTAATCTCCAAATCCCCTTTCACTTTTTGATCCTTGTGAAATGTGAAACCAGATATTTGCAAGAAGGCTCGGAGATAATCAGCCCACTGGGGGAGAAGCCGTGAGACCGGCCAGTCCAGCAGAAACCCTCTGACCATCCCCATTGACCAACAGAATGAACAAAACGCAGTCCTGGGTGTAATTGAGAACAGAAACAATAACAGCAGAATCCAATCCCTGTAATCAGTTGTGAATTTGTTGGTGTCTCAGAACGTGCGATGAATCCCTTCGCACATTGAGGGCAGGGGAATGGCCTGAACAAAAAGGAAAAGGCAGTAGAGTGGCAGCGCTGGTTAAAGAGGAAATTAATGCAATAGTGAGGAAGGATATTAGCTCCAATAATGTGGAATCTGTATGGGTAGAGCTGAGAAACACCAAGGTGGAAATAAATTTGTAAAGAAATCCCCAAACTGAGTGGTGATGTTGGGAATGGCATAAAACAGGAAATTAGGCTGATTGTAAAAGTTTCTATCGGTATGTGAAGAGAAAAAGATTGGTGAAGACAAATGTAGGTTCCTTACAGTCAGAAACAGGGGAATGTATAATAGGGGACAAAGAAATGGCTGAGCAAATAAATACATACTTTGGTTCTGTCTTCACAAATGAAGCCACAAATCAGATACCAGAAATGTTGGGGAACGCAGGATTTAGTGAGAGGGAGGAACTGAAGATCAATATTAGTAAAGAAATGGTGTTGGGGAAATTGATGGGATTGAAGGCTGATAAATCCCCAGGGCCTGATAATCTGCAACCCAAAGTACTTCAGGCTCTCGAAATAGTGGATGCATTGGTGGTCATCTTCCAGGATTCCATAGACCCTGGAACAATTCCTGCAGACTGGAGGGTGGTTTATGAAATTCGACTATTTAAAAAGGATACAGAGAGAAAACAGGGTATTATAGACCAGTAAGCCTGACATCGGCAGTGGAGAAAATTTTAGAATCCATTATCAAAGATTTTAAAACAAAGCACTTAGAAACCAGTGGCAGGATCGGACAGAGTCAGCATGGATTTGTGAAGAGGAAATCATGCTTTGTGAAGAGGAAATCTACTGAATTCTTCAAGGGTGTAATTGGTAGAGTTGATGAGGGGGAGCCAGTGGATGTGGTATATTTGGACTCTCAGATGGCTTTTGACAAAGTCCCGCACAAGAGATTAGCGTGTAAAATCAAAGCACATGGGATTAGGGGTAGTGTATTGAGATGGTCAGAAAACTGGTTCAAAAACTATTCACGTACCCTGCACATCATTGGTTTATGGGGGTGAGACCCACACAAACAGGGGGGAACTTCTCTCCACATGGACAGTGATCCAGGGCCAGGATTGAACCCTCGTCTTCAGCTCCGTGAGGGAGCAGTGCTAACCACTGTGTCACCCTATATATTAACAATTTAGATGAGGGAACAAAATGTAATATCTCCAAATTTGCAGATGACACCAAGTTGCTTGGGCCGGGAGGCGGAGGGGGGCTGTGAGGAGAATGCAGAGATCCTTCAGAGTGATTTGGACAAGTTGAGTGAGTGGGCAAATGAATGGCAGATGCAGTATAATTATGAGAAATTCAAGGTTATCCACTTTTCGGAGCATAAGCAAGAAGGCAGACTATTATCTGATTGGTCATGAATTAGAAGGGAATGGTGCAACGAGATCTGGGTATCCTCATACAGCAGTCGCTAAAGGTAAACATGCAGCTACAGCAGGCGGTAAAGAAAGCAAATGATATGCTCGCCTTCATTGCGAGCGGATTCGAGTACAGAAGCGGGGATATCTTGCTGCAATTATACAGGGGCTTGCCGAGAATATTGTGTGCAGTTTTGTTCTCCGAATCTGAGGAAGGATGTTCTTGCTCAAGAGGGACCACAACACAGGTTTTCCAAGCTGATTCCTAGCATGGTGGGACAGTTGCATGAGAGACTGAATCAGTTAGGTTTGTATTTACTGGCATTGACAAGAATGAAAGGGGGGGGGGCGGGAGAAATCTCATTGAAACCTATAATATTCTAACAGGACTTGACAGGGTAGATGCAGAAAGATTTTCACGATGGTGGGCGTGTACAGAACCAGAGGTCACAATCTGAGGATACGGACGAGACCATTTAGGACATACATTTTTTAAAAAATTTAAAGTACCCAATTAATTTTTTCCAATTAAGGGGCAATTTAGCGTGGCCAATCCACCTAACCTGCACATCTTTGGATTGTGGGGGCAAAACCCACACAGACATGGGGAGAATATGCAAACTCTACATGGACAATGACCCAGAGCCGGGATCAAACCTGGGACCTCGGCGCCGTGAGGCAGCAGGGCTAACCCACTGTGCCACCATGCTGCCCCAGTTTAGGACAGAGATGAGGAGAGATTTCTTCATCCAGAGAGTGGTGAGTCTGTGGAATTTGTTACCACAGGAAATAGTTGAGGCCAATACATTGTATGTTTTCAAGAAACATTTAGATATAGCACTTTGGGTGAAGGGGATCAAAGGATATGGAGGGGAAAGCGGGATTTAGCTATTGAGTTGAATGATAAGCCATGACCATAATGAATGGCAGAGCAGGCGCAAAAGGCCAAATGATCTGTTCCTGCTCCTATTTTCCATGTAATCCCTGCCCACACTGCGAGCAGGTGAATGGTCTCTCCCCAGTGTGAACTCGCTGATGTTTCTGCAGGTTGGATGCTTGAGTGAATCCCTTCCTACACTTGGAGCAGGTGAATGACTTCTCCCCAGTGTGAATTCGCTGATGTTTCCGCAGGGTGGATGAATCAATAAATCCCTTCCCACACTGAGAGCAGGTGAATGGCTTCTCCCCAGTGTGAATTCGCTGGTGTGACTGCAGGGTGGATAACTGAGTGAATCCCTTCCCACATTGAGAGCAGGTGAATGGCTTCTCCCCAGTGTGAATTCGCTGATGTTTCCGCAGGGTGGATGAATCAACAAATCCCTTCCCACACTGAGAGCAGGTGAATGGCCTCTCCCCAGTGTGAACTCGCTGGTGTGACTGCAGACTGGATAACTGTGTGAATTCATTCCCACAGACGGAGCAGGTGAATGGCTTCTCCCCAGTGTGAATTCGCTGATGTTTCCGTAGGGTGGATGAATCAATAAATCCCTTCCCACACTGAGAGCAGGTGAATGGCTTCTCCCCAGTGTGAACTCGCTGGTGTGACTGCAGGGTGGATAACTGAGTGAATCCCTTCCCACACTGAGAGCAGGTGAATGGCTTCTCCCCAGTGTGAATTCGCTGGTGTGTCTGCAGGGTGGATAACTGAGTGAATCCCTTCCCACATTCAGAGCAGGTGAATGTCTTCTCCCCAGTGTGAATTCGCTGATGTTTCCACAGGGTAGATGAATCAATAAATCCCTTCCCGCACTGAGAGCAGGTGAATGTCTTCTCCCCAGTGTGAACTCGCTGGTGTTTCTGCAGGGTGGATAAATCAATGAATCCCTTCTCACACTGAGAGCAGATGAATGGCCTCTCCCCAGTGTGACTGCGTCGATGAATCTCCAGCACAGATGGGACTCTGAATCCCTTCCCACAGTCCCCACATTTCCATGGTTTCTCCATGTTTTGGGTCTCCTCGTGTCTCTCCAGATTGGACAATCAGTGGAAGCTTTGTCTACACACAGAACATGTGCACTGTGTCTCCTCACTGTGAAAGACGTGATATTTTTTCAGGCTGTGTAATAGTTGAAGCTCTTTTCACAGTCAGTTCACTGGAACTCTCTCACTCGGGTGTGTGTTGTGTGGGTCTCGGTGCTTTTCCAGTCACACTGATGTTTCCACAGTCAGTTCACTGGAACACTCTCACTCGGGTGTGTGTTGTGTGGGTCTCGGTGCTTTTCCAGTCATATTCACATTTGAAGCCGACAGATTGGACAAACATTTCTCCTTCTTGCCGATGATATTCAGAACCCAATGATATTCAGTTCAGAATTAATCGAGAGAGTTTGTCACATCGAGACGTGATGTTTGAGATTTCTGTCTATAATTCCTCCTCTTCCAACATCCTTTAAATTCACAAAAGTCATCAGTTAGTACAGAATAGAAATTAACAGGAACATCATTGCAATGTAAGCCTACCTGTGACAATCAAGATCATTATTATTAAAATTCAGGACAATTCTAGTTCTTATGGAACATAATTTTCTCTTGTTCTCCAAAAGCTGTAAATTTCCATCCCACACACTCTCCCTCCGCTGTATCTAATATTCATCCTCCCAATTCTCCTGAAGGTGCTGATTCATGTTGATTGACAGATCTAAGCTCAGCTCACTGCTTCCTGACCAAGACACGGAGATTAGAATAGGAGCAAGAGTAGGCCATTCGGCCCACTGAGTCTGTTCAACTATTCAATGAGATCCTTGGCTGATCTATCTCAACACCATTTTCCCACACAATCCCCATATCCCTCGATATCTTCAATATCTAGAAACCTATCAATATTTGTCGTGAACATATCTGATGACTGAGGCTCCACATTCCTCTGGGGTAGAGAATTCCAAAACTTCACCACATCCTGGGGTGAAGAGATCCCTCATCTCAGCTTTCTCTCTATGTTCCTACCTGTTCCCCATAACCCTTAACTCCATTGTCAATAAAGTATCTGTCAGACCTGTGCTTCAATATATTCAACAACGCCCAGATACAACTGGTCCCTGTGGAAGAGAAATCCAAAGACTAACACCCCTCTGAGGGAAGAGATGACTGGAAATCTATAATGTAGCTACAGTCTGATATTACAAGGCGAGAAATAATAATATTTAATTTATTACAGAACCGTAAATAATATATCTAATCTGTACCATGTAACAACACTGGATGTATCTCTGTCCATTATCAATTTACTTTCCCCTGAAATGTCAGCCATCTCCTGGGGAACCCACCCCTTTAATTGTGAAGATTAGGAAAGAGACCATCCTTCAAAAAAAATTTTTTTTTTTTTTAAAGAGTAACCAATTATTGTTTTTCCAATTAAGGTGCAATTTACTGTTGTGGTCAATGCACCTACCCTGCACATCTTTGGGTTGTGGAGGTGATACCCATGTCGACACAGGGAGAATGTGCAAACTCCACACGGACAGTGAACCGAGGAGGAGATCAAGCCCGGGTCCTCGGCGCCGTGAGGCAGCAGTGCTAATCGCTGTGCCACCAGAAACCATTCCTTTAGTCAGACAAATAAATGCGCCAACCTGTTAAGGAGATGAGTGGGAGGAGTTGCAAACACTTTGTGGAGCCGTGAACCTTCATGTAATTTTTTTCCCCAATTAAGGGGCAATTTAGCTTAGTTCTAGGATGGCTGAAATCATCAATGAGGACTCTGATCTCTGGCAAGGAAGGAAACCCTGGCAGGTGGGCGGGGAGGATTCACAAACATCCGCTGGAGGCCCCAAACCCCCAATAAGACCCATTGGTTTTATTGTCAGTCTGCAGACAGGAGCTGGAGAACTGAACCCAGGCAGAGGAGAGGGAGGGAGAAAACTGGGAGTGGAGGAAAGAAATGGTCCAGATGGTGAGATGGGTTTGGATTTCAGCCCAGGGAGAGTGTGTGGGACGGGGATTTACAGCTTTGGGGGAACAAGAGAGGAAAACATGTTCCAGAGAAACTGGAATTGTCTGTTCAGAATTTCTACCCTGGGCTGACAGTGATGGCTTTTGTTTTAATTCCAAAAAAATAAATTAAATTTAGAGTACCAATTCTTTTTTTCCCCATTAAGGAGTAATTTTAGCCTGGCCAATCCACCTACCCTGCACGTGTTTTTGGATTGTGGGGGCGAGACCCACGCAGACACGGGGAGAATGTGCAAACTCCATACGGACAGTGACCCGGGGCTGGGATCAAACCCAGGTTCTCGGCTAATCACTGAGTCACTGTGCCTGCTCCAAGTGATGACTTTTATAAACTCCTTTTACAGGATATTACCAGGGGAGGATTTACAGATGGAAACTCAAATCAAACTTCACATCAAGATTTAATAGATCTTGATCTGTTAAATCAAGATCTATTCATCAGGACAAGCATATCATTGGCCTGTGAATGTGGAAGAAGAAATGTTTGTCTGTTCTGACTGTTGGAAATGATTTTCAAGATCAGCGTGACTGAAAAAAAACCCATACACACACGACTTGTGTGAAAGTTTTCCAGTGAACTGACTGGGGAAAGAGCTTTAACCAGTTACACAGTCTGAAAAAACATCATACTGTTCAGAGCGGGGAGGGACCGTACTGTCGGGACAAGACATAAACTCATCGTCAACGTTGAGAGCGACAAGGACACCAGCAGCATGCTGAAACCATGGAAATGTGGGGACTGTGGGAAGGGATTGTAAAGCATGGACTGGGGTCCAGTTATCTGTGTTGGACAAGATCTACATTCCTGTGGGATGGGATAGGTGTTGTGATATCCTCTATATAATTTTGATATTTTCTGATGAAATCTGTTTTTCTGTTCGGGGATGAAGGGAGATTTTCTTTATGAAGCACAATGTAGATATATAGGGGGTGGGGAGGGAGATGGGTTAGCTACCTGATGACTAAAGAACTGTTTTTGGTTTACTCTGAATGTATGGGTACATGTGTGGCAGCCATCTTGGGTGGACCCTTGGCCTGCACAAAAGATAAAGAAAAGCTGTTCATCAGCAGATTGTTAAGGATTATGGGACACAGATTTATGATTGTGAGCAAGATCCACAGGGGAGATGTTACACAGTGAGTGGTAATGAACTCAATGCTTACACACAAAGGTCAATAATCTCCAGTTCCTGATAACTCAAATGGCGCTGTCAGAATTTGATGTGAGGATTGGTTGTGAGTTTCCAGTCTGCAAATCCCTTTCTAAGCCCCTGTGAAAGAAGTTTACAAAGGCATCACTGTCAGTCTAGAAATGTAATTCAGGAAAGATAAACATTTCTCCTGGTCTGAGTTTGCTGTGTATAAATCCTCCCCTACTAATCCCCTATAAAAGGAGTTTCCAAAATTAATCACTGTCAGTCCAGGATAGAAATTCACAATATTCTCTCCTCCTGCTCCCTGGTCCAGGATGGCCGCTCATGCCCCCCCGCTGCACACTGACCCTCTTGTCATCAGCAGTCCCCTGATTTGAGGCTGTTGTCTACTCAGGGTTGGGAGTTTCTGCCCTGGATCTTCATCTGACTGAACAGAGCCACAGAGCTTTGGACACTTGGGATAGGATGTCCAATGAATCTTGAATTTACAGTGCAGAAGGAGGCCATACGGCCCATCGAGTCTCCATCGGCCCTTAGAAAGAGCACCCCATTTAAAGCCACACTTCCAATCTATCCCCTCAACTCAGTAACCCCACCCAAATGCTTTCAACACTAAGGCAATTTAGCATGGCCACTCCACCTAAGCTGCACATCTTTGGACTGTGTGAGGAAACCCACGCAGACAATGATATCTGGAGAGCAGGATTGGCTTCCTTTTCTTTCCATCTCTGCCACCGCTTTGCCCCATCAATAAGACATTGGGACTCAAAGACTAATCCAGTTTGATGGACAAGTTGTCTCCATTCTGAACAATGGGGAACAAGCTCCTCCCACTCATTGAAACATCGGCCCGACAAAGATGAGAAACGCGCATGCGCCCTGATGCACATCCAATAAAGATGGCCATGATGTGGAGATGCCGGCGTTGGACTGGGGTGAGCACAGTAAGAAGTCTTACAACACCAGGTTAAAGTCCAACAGGTTTGTTTCAAACACGAGCTTTCGGAGCACGGCTCCTTCTTCAGGTGAATGGAAAGGCTTGTTCCAGAAATGTTTATATAGACACAGTCAGAGATGCCCCGGAATGCGAGCACCTGCGGGCAATCAAATCATCAAAGATGCAGAGAGAGAGGTAACTCCAGGTTAAAGAGGTGTGAATTGTCCCAAGCCAGTTCAGTCGGTAGGCCTCTGCAAGTCCAGGCTTGTTGGTGGGGGCCGAATGTAATGCGACATGAATCCCAGATCCCGGTTGAGTCCGCATGAATATATAAACATTTCTGGAACAAGCCTTTCCATTCACCTGAAGAAGGAGCCGTGCTCCGAAAGCTCGTGTTTGAAACAAACCTGTTGGACTTTAACCTGGTGTTGTAAGACTTCTTACAATAAAGATGGCGGCCGTGAACGTGAGCCGAACATGAGAAGCTTCAGCTCCGCTCGGGACAAACAGGTCCCATAAAGTTTCCGAGGTTTGAGGCTTACACCAGCTTCACACAACGTTTCCGCCCACCCACTCGATGTCTCGCTCCCTCCATATTGTTTATCGTCTCTTACTGATTTCTGACCTGAATAAGACGCCTTCTCCTTCGCCATTACCCGCACTGCGCATGCTTCAATCACAGCGGGCCCCGCCCCTCATTCACTCCGATTGGTTGGAGGACCAGTCGCTCCCATTTTGTCCACCAGCCCTGCCCCTCCTCTTCCTATTGGTCAGGAGCTGCCGTCAATCACCCGGGCATTGTGACGGTTCCAGATGGTGAGAGCGGCCACAGGCTCAGGCTGACTCGCTGATTGTCCAATAATAACAGTGAGAGTCTCAGTGGGACAATCAGACAATAATAGTGGAGATGGGGCCCAGAGGGGAAACAGCAAAGGATTCACTCACTTTGAGTGTAACAAACACAGTATCAGTCCCCATAATAAGAATCAGGCTGCAGTGTGTGAGTGAACATATCATTGGATCCAATGTAGAATCATGGAATCCTCTCAGTGCCGAAGGAGGCCATTCGGCCCATCGAGTCTGCAACAACCCTCTGAAAGAGCATCCTACCTTGGCAAATTCCCCACCCGATCCCCACAATCCCTCCCAGTGGCAATTTAACACAGTCAGTCCATCTAACCTGCACATCTTTGGACTGTGGGAGGAAACCAGAGTACCCAGAGGAAATCTCCGCAGACACAGGAAGAATGTACAGACTCCACACAGACAGTGACCCAAGGTCAGAATTAATCATAGAATCTACAGTGCAGAAGGAGGCCATTCGGCCCATCGAGCCTGCACCGGCATTACCTGAGCTGGCCAACCCACTGAAATGTGGTTAATTCTGAATTGCCTTTTGAAATTGCCAGCAAACCACTCAGTTTAACGGCAATTAGGAATGAAATGAATGAATGAAAATCGCTTATTGTCACAAGTAGGCTTCAATGAAGTTACTGTGAAAAGCCCCTAGTCGCCACATTCCGGCGCCTGTCCGGGGAGGCTGGTACGGGAATCGAACCGTGCTGCTGGCCTGCTTGGTCTGCTTTAAAAGCCAGCGATTTTGCGATTGAGCTAAATCGCTGGGCAACCAAGCTGGTCTTGCCCATGATGCTCACATCCCATAAAGAATTGAGAAAGTCCAAGAGCTGTTTCCAGTACCAATTTCAAAGGAATCAGTGCTGGGCCCTTCACTCCTGGTTCACATCATTGATTTGGAATAAATGTAGGAACATGATTAAGAAGTTTACCTGTGACCCAAAAAATGATTGAACACTTGAAAGTGAGGAAGAAAGCTGGAGGGAAAACAAGGCAAAGGATTTCATGATAAATGGCAGGACAGGACTAGTTAGGCCAGAGCTAGATTCCGATGTACAGGAAGATTGCACCAGGAATGCCTGTTGAAGTAGTTGAGTCGGAAACGTCAGGGACCTTCAAGCGGCTATTGGATAGGTACATGGATTATGGTAGAATAATGGAGAGTAGATTAATTTGTTCTTAAGGGCAGCACGGTAGCATTGTTGATAGCACAATTGCTTCACAGCTCTGGGGTCCCAGGTTCGATTCCGGCTTGGGTCACTGTCTGTGTGAAGTCTGCACATCCTCGCCGTTTGTGTGTGGGTTTCCTCCGGGTGCTCCAGTTTCCTCCCACATGTTTATCTAAATACTTTTAAAATGTTATGAGGGTTTCTGCCATCATTTCAGGCAGCATGTCACAGATTCTCGCCACCCTTGCACCCTCTAACTCGCCTAGTTCTTCCCTAAATCTCTGCCCCCTTTTATGGATCCCTCAATCAAAGGGAATAGATTGGATTTTTTTTTTTCAATTTACACTACCCAATTATTCTTTTTCCAACTAAGGGGAAATTTATCATGGCCAATGCACTTTACCTACATATCTTTGGGTTGTGGGGGTGAAACCCATGCAGACACGGGGAGAATGTGTAAACTCCACACGGACAGTGACCCAACACAGAGGGGATTTAAGAACATCAGCCAGAAATTGACAATGTTTGCTCTGAGGAAAGTTTGGATAAACTGTGGCTGTTTTCTTTGGAACAGAAAAGACTGAGGACAGAACACAATTAAATTTTGAAAAGCAGCCCAGCTAACTTCTCTGTAGAACATGGGATCACAGGATTGTGGGTTCGAGCCCCACGTTGGCCACTTCAGTTTCTTTAATCTGAGAACATCGAGCTGAACTGCAACAGGGCGACACGGTAGCATAGTGGTAAGGGTTCAATTCCCTCTTGGGTCACTGTCTGTGTGGAGTCTACACGTTCTCCCAGTGTCTGTGTGGGTTTCTACTGGGTGTTCCAGTTTCATCCCTCAAGTCCCGAAAGACATGCTTGTTAGGAGAATTTGATATTCTGAATTCTCCCTCTGTGTACCCAAAGAGGTGCCGGAGTGTGGTGACTAGGGCATTTTCACAGTAACTTCATTGCAGTGTTAATGTAAGACTATTTGTAAATAATAACGATGATAATAAGTGTATAAAATTCTGAGAGATCTCGGGCTAGCAGTGCTGCTTGCGTGCTGAGGACCGTGTTCGATCCCGGCCCCAGGTCACTTTCTGTAAGGGGTTTGCGCATTCTCCAGGTGTCTGCGTGGGTTTCATCCGCACAGCAAAATATCTGCAGGTTAGGTGGATTAGCCACACTAAATTGCTCCTTAATTGGAAAAAAATAATTGGGTACTCTTAAATTTATAAAATCTGAGGGATCTAAATAGATTGGCTAGGAAGGTCCTATTCCCTTTGATTGAGGGATCCATAAAAGGGGGCAGAGATTTAGGGAAGAACTAGGCGAGTTAGAGGGTGCAAGGGTGGCGAGAATCTGTGACATGCTGCCTGAAATGATGGCAGAAACCCTCATAACATTTTAAAAGTATTTAGATAAACATGTGAAATTATGAAACCAAAAAGGCTACAGACCACAATCTGGAAATTGTGATTAGCCTGAACACCTACTCTGTAGTCACGATGAGCTGAATGAAATGCAACAGAAACAACAAACTTTAATAAAATCCGGCATAGCAACTCTCACTACTAACAAGGTCAGCGGTTTGCCTAGTTTAGCTGCCAAGAATGCTAATGTGGTAATTTAAAACTTTCCCTGCCTACAACAACAAATTATTTAACTTCCCCAATGTGATCGGTGTAATTGGTCTCAAATTTAACCTGGAATGGTCATTAAAAGTTTCCCAGTCATTCTGATATCTGAAATCTTTATCCTCAGACAGAACAAACTATTTTATCTCCCAATGATATTCAGGTCTTGATGAATCGAGTAACTCAGTCAGAGGATGATGTGATGTTTGGTTTGAAGTTCCCGTTAGTAAATCCTCCTCTTTCTAAAGGAGTTTCCAAAGGAATTTCACTCAGTCCAGGAGAGAAATTCACAAGATTCTCTCTTCCGGCTTCCGGGTCCAGGCCATCCGCGCATGCGCCCTCCTGCACGTGAGAAAGATGGCAGCCGCGCAGGCGCCCTGCGGCATGTCCCCCCTAACTCATTTAAAAGTGCCGGGACAAATTTGTCACCCTGAGGAACGTAATGGAATAATGGCGGGTAACGTTACCCGGAATGCCAGGCACGGATGAATACGCCCCATCTTCATCACAGGAGCCAGAACGCTCAGGTGCCAGTATGCCCCGCCACCGGAAGTCGCCTATCTGTGCGGAGCTGCTCCGGGCTGTGCGCAGCCGCAGTGAGAGTGAGTGAGGCTCCCAGAGGCTGAATGAGAGCCGCCGCGAGCGGGGACAATGGTGAGAACCCAAACCCCCCAATAAGACCCATTGGTTTTATTGTCAGTCTGCAGACAGGAGCTGGAGAACTGAACCCAGGCAGAGGAGAGGGAGGGAGAAAACTGGGAGTGGAGGAAAGAAAGGGAGAGATGGGTTTGTATTTCAGCCCAGGGAGGAGGGAGAGTGTGTGGGACGGGGATTTACAGCTTTGGGGGAACAAGAGAGGGAAAAATGTTCCAGAGAAACTAGAATTGTCTGTTCAGAATTTCTATCCTGGACTGACAGTGATGGCTTTTATAAACTCCTTTTACAGGATATTAGAAGTGGAGAATTGGCCGACAGAAAACAGAAGCCTCACGGTAGCATGGTGTTAGCATCAATGCTTCACAGCTCCAGGGTCCCAGGTTCGATTCCCGGCTGGGTCACTGTCTGTGTGGAGTCTGCACGTCCTCCTCGTGTGTGCGTGGGTTTCCTCCGGGTGCTCCGGTTTCCTCCCACAGTCCAAAGATGTGCGGGTTAGGTGGATTGGCCATGCTAAATTGCCCGTAGTGTAAGGTTAATGGGGGGATTGTTGGGTTACGGGTATACGGATTACGTGGGTTTAAGTAGGGTGATCATTGCTCGGCACAACATCGAGGGCCGAAGGGCCTGTTCTGTGCTGTACTGTTCTATGTAGAAACCAAACATCACATCGAGATCTGACAGTCACTCGATTCATCAGGAGCTGAATATCATCAGTCTTTGAAACTGGAAGGAGAAATGTTTGTCTCTTCCGTTTGAGGAAAAAAATGTCAAAGATCACTGTGACTGGAAAAGCACCGAGACACACACACACCCGAATGAGAGTGTTTCATTGCACTGACTGTGGAAAGAGCTTGAACTAGTTACACATCCTGAAAGAAAATCACACCATTCACAGCAGGGAGAAACTATACTCCTCTTGCGTGTGTCGACAAGGCTTTAAGCAGGAGAGACATAAAGACCCCTCACCATGGAGAAAGACTGGAAAAGTGCGGACTATGGGAAGGGATTCCGTTACCATCACAACTGGAGGTTCAGCGGCGCAGTCACACTGGGGACAGACCGTTCATCTGCTCCATTTGTGGGAAGGGATTCACCCATTCATACGACCTTTGCACACACCAACGAGTTCACTCTGAGGAGAGGCCATTCACCTGCCCTGTGTGTGGGAAGGGATTCACTCGGTCATCCCATATTGTAACTCATCAGCTTGTTCACACTGGTAAGAGACCGTTTATATGTCCTGTCTGTGAGAAGAGTTTTAAATGTAAAAAAGGTCTGCTGACACATCAATGTATTCAGACTGGGGAGAGACCGTTCTCCTGCTCCCTGTGTGGGAAAGGATTCATTCAGCCATCCCACCTGCAGGCACATCAACTTGTTCATTCTGATAACAAATCTTTTAACTGTCCTGACTGCGAGAAGAGCTTCAAAAACAAAAAGGATTTACTAACACACCAATATGCTCACACTGGGGAGAGACCATTCACCTGCTCTGTGTGTGGGAAAGGATTCAGCCGTCCATCTACCCTACTGAACCACCAGAGAATTCACACTGGGGAGGGGCCATTCACCTGCTCTGACTGTGGGAAAGGATTCATTAATTCATCCAACCTTCTGATACACCAGCAACTTCATACAGGGGATAGATCGTTCACATGCTCTGAATGTGGGGAGGGATTCACTCGTTCCTCAAACCTATTGAATCATCAGCGAGTTCACACTGGGGAGAGGCTGTTCAACTGCTCTGTGTGTGGGAAGGGATTCAATCAGTCATCCCACCTGCCGACACACCAGCGAGTTCACAAGAAACCCAAGGTTTAGATTATACCGTTATTGATGCAGTTAATCATGTACAGGACTGAATAATGTTCACTCTGACAGTCTTAATCTGTTGGTGAGGTTTATTAGTCTGAATAAATGTGTTTGAAACGTTGTTGCAGATTTTTGTCTTTCCCACCTGAGTGTTGAACATCACCTGTCTGGAGCTCAGAAAGGACAATCTGGGGGAGGATCATACGGCAGGAACAGAACTTCCGCCTGGACACAGTCCTTCAGGGTCACACTGAGAGGGACAAACAACACTTTGGTCTTTCTCATCTCTCTTCACTGACAGCAAAGTCCCCCTGTGGTTAATCCTGAGGCGTGTAAGAAATGTGTCCCAGCCGCTCTCTTCCATATCTGAGAGCTCATAGACACGGAACAGAAACTCCTTTATAACTGTGTTTATAGTCAGTGGTGAATGCTGGAAACGTGCTGTCAAATCTGAGATTGGTGTAAAACTGTGGTGTTCTTGATTGAATTAAAGCAGCTGGTTCCAGACTGAAAATGTGTTTGTGTGACAGTCACAATGAATTAATTGAATAGAAACCTTCTTAAAATAGATTGGTTGAAGTCTGCGTTAAAATAGCAGCTGTGAACTGCTGCGACAATTAGACAATAGTTTCATTCCGAGATAAAGAAGGAGCTGCAGCTTGTGTCCAAGAATTCCCACTATTATTGATTTTATTGTGCTTCCCACATTCCGTCCTTTTAAATAAATCTCACCCCTACCAGCCTTAAACAATCATAAACATAACAGAGAAAAGGGCGGAGCTGTGTCTGCCCCTTTAACTGGGAGTTGAGCAGTGTCAGAGCCCCGACTATCCCTTTAAGACTGAGTGATGTGTTCAGCTGAAGATTCCTATTGGCCGTTTTCTGGGTGATCTCCTTATTCTGATCATTCTCAGTGATTCTCGGGTATGTGAACCTGCTCTCCTGTCTCTCATTCACATCTCTCTTCTCTCTCAGATTCTCACTTCTCTCCGCTCTCACACTCTCTCATTCCACAGAGCGCCTAAACTCACTTAATTTCTCTCTCTGAAGAAGCACAGAATACACTGAACCTCTCCTCCAACATCTCATTTATGGAGACTCAATCCTTTCTCTCTCACCGATTGGCCCTAACTAATTTTAAATCTCTTTTGAGGAACATTTAATTTAGTATAATGTCCCCTCATTTCTCCCAGTGATAATCCTCAGTCCATCTTCCAATTCAGTGAATATGTTAAAAATCTAAATATCCTCATATTTTGAAGTATAAAATGGGAAGTGAGGTGAATGTAATGCTGAGACCGGCAGCAATCTGTGTGGGTGTTCTTGATGCTGTCAGAGTGAGTTCACCCTCACAGGCAGGAAGACTGTTCACGGTGATAACATGAAATTCACGCCTGCTGTTTCATTCTCAGGTAACACAACTTCCTGTTTCTCTGCTGCCGGTTCCAAACCGCACATCTCACTTCTGAGCAGAAAATAAATCCAGGGACCACAATCTGGTGAGAACATCTGTCAGTGCGGCCTATATCTGTCCACAGAGTCAGGGCAGAGTCACACAGCTCACATTGTGGTGACATTTACAAATGAGCCGGTTATTTCTGTTCAGAGTCTCCATTCCCGGACAGAACCGGCTGTGTTTGTGGATCAGTTACTGAGTTCCCTCTGCTCTCTGTAGCTGGGAGCTGATAACCTGCTCCCTTATATTTTATATCATTCTTTCTGTGTTACTTGTTTCCTCTATTTCTCAGCTTTTATGTCGCACCACCTCACCTTTCTGGTTTTTAAAAATCTCTCTTCTTTCCTCTGTATCTGTCTTGATCTCTGTCTGTTCCTATCCAATTGTGGTGTTCAAATCAATAAGTGTTTGTGATAGATTGAAGAAGGAAAAAAAGGGAGAAAAACAGAAAATGTTGGGAAAACTTTTTTTGTATGTTGGAAAAACTCAGCCATTCTGGCAGCATCGGCACAGAGAGAAGCAGAGTTAACATTTTGAGTCCTTAGAAATCATAGGCTTTACAATGCAGGAGGAGGCCATTCAGCCCATCAAGTCTCTTGGAAAGACCACCCTACCCAAGCCCACACCTCCATAACTGACTGGGTTACTGGGTTATCCCCATAACCCAGTAACCCCACCCAACACTAAGGGCAATTTTGGGCATTAAGGGCAATTTAGCCTGGCCAATCCACCTAACCTGGAGCTCCACCTCGAGCTGTGAAGCAATTATTCTAACCACTATGCTACCATGCTGCCTTGTGACTCTTCAGCACAGGGTAAATCGGGATTGTCCCTCTGAGATCAGGGAAGGTGAAGGGGAGATTTAATAGAGCTGTTTAAAATGAGGAAGGATTTGTGATAGTGTCGATGGGGAGAAACTGTTTCCCAAGAGCAGGAGGGTTTGTAACCAGAGGACACAGAGATTTAAGATATTTGACAACAGGACCCAAGGGGGTGATGAGGAGAATGGTTTTTACACAGTGATGTGATGTGATCTGGAATTCACACTGACAGGCTGCTGGAAGCAGATTTCACAGGAACTTTCAAAGGGAATTGGAGAAACACTTGCAGAGGGTAAACTGGCAGAGTTATGGTGAATGGGGTTAATTGGACAGTTCACTCATCTTTATGACAGTCTGAATTTTCCTCAAACTGATGTTTTAACATTCAATCTTTTCAATCACAATGTGTCTCAAAGAGATTAAAACTTTGGTTTTGATGAGCTGTCAGAACCATTTCCTGTGTGACTGTAACTCGAGAACTATGAGAAGGATCTGAATATTTTCAGTTCCTCTAACAGATGTACCTCAGATATCAGAAATCTCTGGAGTTCCCCAAGTCCTCATTGCTGTCCCCTTGGGTATAACAGCTCTCAGTCAGGTGGAGTCAGTCACACGTGTCTCTGTCATGTTTCCATTCCTATTTTATCACACACCTCTCTGTTACACTCACCACAACACAGAAACCTCAAAATATCATTGCTTCCTTACACCTTGTCCTCCTATTACAATTGGATGTTTATTGGGCCTTTTGTCTCCATTAACATCAGCTTACCTGCCGTTGAAATGACCTCAGAGGCACTGGAACCAGACTCTGTTTATGATACCAGACTCCAATCAGCCCAGGACCTGCAGTGGCAACATACACCAGACTTGGAATAAAAGGCAGGTTATTGTCTAATAAAGGGGGCAGCACGGTGACACAGTGCTTAGCACTGCTGCCTCATGGTGCCGAGGATCCTGGGTTCGATCCCGGACCCAGTCACTGTCCGTGTGGAGTTGACACATTCTCCCTGTGTCTGCGTGGGTCTCACTCCCACAACCCAAGATGTGCAGGTAGGTGGATTGAGCCAAGCTAAATTGCCCCTTAATTGGAAAAAAATGAATTTGGAACTCTAATTTTTTTTTAAGTTTATGGTCTAATAGTGACAGAGTAACACACACCAGAAGTGGATTATATTATGTTGTCAACAAACCATGACTAACTCACTATTATATGAAAACCAAATTTAGTTATGGTTCTCTGGATACTGAGTGTATTATCATTACATTGGATCCAATGGTGTGTTCACTCACACACTGCAGCCTGACTTATTATTGTAACTGTGTTTGTTACTCTCAAAGTGAGTGAATCCTTTGCTGGTTATCCTCTGGGCCCCATCTTCACTATTATTGTCTGAGACCCTGTGGTTTTATAGGGTTTAACGACTGCCATATGATAAAGGCAGATAATTATAACTTTTTTATTTTGTGTTTTGAGTTTTGTGAGTGATGACCTGCTGTGTTTATCTACACGCAGCAGGAGTATATTCTGCATCCGCCACTTAGTCTGGCATGATACACGGTGTGAAAAATAAGTAAAGGAACAAAAATTAACAGATGGACAAAACAAAGGGGGCTGCTCCCAAACAGCGAATGGAGCACAGCCCAAAAGGAACTGGAAAGGAAACGGAAACTTAACAAAACCCATCAAATCAAAGTGTGAAAATCAGGGTCTATAAGGCAGCCCAAACCCTGCGGCTCCCACCAAGCACGGAAGGCCTCGAGTGAGCCCGTGGACACCGCACGCTCCAGGGACACCCGGCCCGTGAACAAGGCTGCGGAAGAGGGGCAGACAGTCAGGTCGGCCGACCCCCTTGGTCGCTCGCTGCTTGGACCTATTAATGGCAAGTTTGGCCAGGCCCAGGAGCAGGTTCACAAGGAGGTTCTCCGCCTTCCCCGCCTCCCTCCGCACCGGATGTCCGTAGATCAGGAGCGTGGGGCTGAAGGGCAAACAAAATTCTAACAACAACATTGTCAGGAAAGCAAAAAGGGAGTGCAGCCGAGGACAGGCAACATACACGTGCTTCACGGTCTCCACCAGGCTGCAAAAGTGACAGGTCTCTGGGGAGGCCGTGTGGTGGCTTAACTTTACTTAGTTTTCACACCGGGTATCGCGCCAGACTAAGTCCGGATGCAGGATATACTCCGGTTGAACGGCACTGCCCAGTGCAACAGCCTCCACCCCAGGTCCCCAAGTTTTATGGGGAGGACGTGTGTATCGAGGGACCTCCACCGCCCGACGGCAACACGGCACGCCAAGGCGTGTCCAGACGGTGGGCGAGGGCAAGGAGGTGGAAAGTATCTCTCCGTGTTTGCGCGGATTTCGCCTCCACAACCCAAAGATGAGAAAGTTAGGTGGATTGAACACACTAAATTGCCCCTTAATTGGAATAAAAATGAATTGGGTACTCTACAATTATTTTTTTTTAAGGAGGTGGAAAGTGTGCAATTGCAGGCCGTACAGGAAACCCCTCCGCGTGGTGCGAAAAGGAGGGTATTTTCACAAGGCGGCTGGGGTTGTGGGGCACTGGCATGAGGAGCACGACATCAGCGTCAGCCGAAAGGACCACCGCCATGCCCAGTTCGTGCAGAACCAGCCCCGACAACCTCCCCCGCAGGAGGCGCAGGAAAGGCTCCACGCAGAGAGAATAAAGTTGGCCGGACAGGGGGCAGCCCTGACTCACTCCTCTCCCAAAGCGAAGGGGCGCCGTCAGGGACCCGTTAACCTTAATCAGACACTCCGAGGCGGCGTATAGTAATCGGATCCGGGCGACAAAGTGCGTCCCGAACCCGAAAGCTCGCAGAGTCCTGAGCAAATACTCGTGCCCCACCCTGTCAAACGCCTTCTCCTGGTCAAGAGACACCTCAGGCAGAGGGGCAGGAGGACAGAGGGCAGGGTCTGCAGTCCCAGATGGTCCCACTCCCACCCCGGGCAGAGGGGCAGGAGGACAGAGTCTTCACCCCAGGAGGGGGGCAGCAACAGGCCCCAGGTGGTCCCACCTCAGGCAGAGGGGCGGGAGGTCAGAGGGCAGGGTCTGCAGTCCCAGGTGGTCCCACCTCAGGCAGAGGGATGGGAGGTCAGAGGGCAGGGTCTGCAGTCCCAGGTGGTCCCACCTCAGGCAGAGGGGCGGGAGGTCAGAGGGCAGGGTCTGCAGTCCCAGGTGGTCCCACCTCAGGCAAAGGGGCGGGAGGTCAGAGGGCAGGGTCTGCAGTCTCAGGTGGTCCCACCTCAGGCAGAGGGGTGGGAGGACAGAGGCAGGTTCTGCAGTCCCAGGTGGTCCCACCTCAGGCAGAGGGGTGGGAGGACAGAGGGCAGAGTCTGCAGTCCCAGATGGTCCCACTCCCACCTCAGGCAGAGGGGCGGGAGGACAGAGGGCAGGGTCTGCATTCCCAGGTGGTCCCACTCCCACAGGCAGAGGGGTGGGAGGTCAGAGGGCAGGGTCTGCAGTCCCAGGTGGTCCCACCTCAGGAAGAGGGGTGGGAGGTCAGAGGGCAGGGTCAGCAGTACCAGGTGGTCCCACCTAAGGCAGAGGGGCGGGAGGACAGAGGGCAGCAGGGAGGGGGAGGGGCTGAGACAGGAACAATCAGCCAGTCAGCCTGAGCCAATGGCCGCTCTCACCATCTGTTACCGTCACAATGCCCGGG
Source organism: Scyliorhinus canicula (assembly GCF_902713615.1). NCBI lineage: Eukaryota > Metazoa > Chordata > Chondrichthyes > Carcharhiniformes > Scyliorhinidae > Scyliorhinus > Scyliorhinus canicula. The sequence goes on from NW_024056025.1 coordinate 459,433, forward strand.
TGATTGACGGCAGCTCCGGACCAATAGAAAGCGGAGGCGGGACTTGAGGATCGAGTGAGGGTGGTTGGTCCTCCAACCAATCGGAGTGAATGAGGGGCGGGGTCAGGCTGTGATTGAAGCATGCGCAGTGTGGATAATGGCGATGCTGAATGGGGTGTTTTTCAGATCTGGAATTGGTGAGAGACATTTAACAATATGGAGGGAGCGAGATGTGGCGGGGGTGGGCGGAAACGTTGTGTAAAACTGTTGTGAGCCGCAAACCTCGGAAAAGAGTTTACTGCACCCAGTTTGTACCGAGCGGAGCTGCAGCTCATGTTGGGCTCGGGTTAACGGGCGCCATCTTTATTGGAATGTGGCAGGAAAGGCTTCCCCAGGACAATCCACCTTTCTCAACAAGACCTCTTCACACCTGACTCACTCAATCCCAAATCTACACACATTGAATTTAGTGCTGTTGCAACCATCTCGTTAATGTACATATGGTTATTCGATGCCCATTTGGTGCAAAGTACATTGGATTGGATTGGATTTGTTTATTGTCACGTGTACCGAGGTACAGTGAAAAGTATTTTTCTGCAAGCAGCTCAACAGATCATTCAGTACATGGGAAGAAAAGGGAATTGAACAGAATTCAAGAAAATACATGAGAATACATAATTGGGCAACACAATATATACAATGTACTACATAAGCATTGGCATCGGATGAAGCAGACATGGGTGTAGTGTTAATGAGGACAGTCCATAAAAGGGTCATTTAGGAGTCTGGTGACAGTGGGGAAGAAGCTGTTTTTGAGTCTGTTCGTCCGTGTTCTCAGACTTCTGAATCTCCTGCCCGATGGAAGAAGTTGGAAAAGTGAGTAAGCCAGGTGGGAGGGATCCTTGATTATGCTGCCTGCTTTCCCCCGGCAGCGGGACGTGTAGATGGAATCAGTGGATGGGAGGCAGGTTCGTGTGATGGACTGGGCGGTATTCACGACTCTCTGAAGTTCCTTGCGGTCCTGGGCCGAGCAGTTGCCATACCAGGCTGTGATGCAGCCCGAGAGGATGCTCTCTATAGTGCATCTGTAAAAGTTGGTAAGGGTTAATGTGGACATGCCAAATTTCCTTAGTTTCCTGAGGAAGTAAAGGCGCTGTTGTGCTTTCTTGGTGATAGCGTCGACATGAGTGGACCAGGATAGATTTTTGGTGATGTGCACCCCTAGGAATTTGAAACTGCTCACCATCTCTACCTCGGCTCCGTTGATGCTGACAGGGGTGTGTACAGTACTATGCTTCCTGAAGTCGATGACCAGCTCTTTAGTTTTGCTGGCATTAAGGGAGAGATTGTTGTCGTTGCACCACTCCACTAAGTTCTCTATCTCCCTCCTGTATTCAGACTCGTCGTTATTCGAGATATGGTCGTATCGTCAGCAAACTTGTAGATGGAGTTGGAACCAAGTTTTGCCATGCAGTCGTGTGTGTACAGGGAGTAGAGTAGGGGGCTAAGTACGCAGCCTTGCGGGGCACCGGTATTGAGGACTATTGTGGAGGAGGTGTTGGTGTTCATTCTTACTGACTGTGGTCTGTTGGTCAGAAAGTCAAGGATCCAGTTGCAGAGCGGAGAGCCAAGTCCTAGGTTTTGGAGCTTTGATATGAGCTTGGCTGGGATTATGGTGTTGAAGGCGGAGCTGTAGTCAATAAATAGGAGTCTGATGTAGGAGTCCTTGTTTTCGAGATGCTCTAGGGATGAGTGTAGGGCCAGGGAAATGGCGTCTGATGTGGACCGGTTGCGACGGTATGCGAATTGAAGTGGGTCAAGGCGTTCCGGGAGTATGGAGGTGATGCGCTTCATGATCAGCCTCTCGAAGCACTTCATTACAACTGACGTCAGGGCCACCGGGCGGTAGTCATTGAGGCACGTTGCCTGGTTCTTCTTTGGTACCGGTATGATGGTGGTCTTCTTGAAGCAGGTGGGGACCTCGGAGTGGAGTAGGGATAGGTTAAAGATGTCTGTGAAAACCTCTGCCAGCTGGTCCGTGCAGGTTCTGAGTGCACGACCAGGGATCCCGTCCGGGCCCATCGCCTTCCGTGGGTTCACTTTCAGGAAGGCCGATCTGACTTCGGAAACTGTGATGGTGGGTATGGGTGAATTATGGGTTGCTGGGGCACTCGATAGCGGGTTGTTGGTTACCTGCTCAAACCGAGCATAGAATGCATTAAGTTCATCGGGGAGGGGTGCACTGCTGCCAGAGATACTGCTCGGCTTCGCTTTGTAGCCCGTTATGTTGCTTAGTCCTTGCCACAACCGCCGAGAGTCTGTCTGTGACTCTAGCTTAGTTTGATATTCTCTCTTGGCATCTCGGATGGCTTTGCGGAGGTCGTACCTGGATTTCTTGTATAGGACAGGGTCGTCTGCCTTGAATGCCTCAGATCTGTCCTTCAGTAGGGAGTCAATCTCGCGGTTGAGCCATGGTTTCCGGTTGGGGAACATACGTACTGCTTTCTTTGGCACGCAGTCGTCCACACATTTGCTGATGAAGTCTGTGACGGTGGTGACATACTCATTTAAGTTAGTCGCTGAGTTCTTAAATATGGACCAGTCCACTGTCTCCAAGCAGTCACGTAAGAGCTCTTCTGTCTCCTCAGACCAGCACTGCACAACCTTCTTAGCTGGATTCTCCCGCTTGAGTTTCTGCTTGTAAGCCGGGAGAAGGAGCACAGTCTTATGGTCTGATTTCCCAAAGTGCGGTCGGGGGATGGGACGGTAGGCGCCCTTGATTTTTGAGTAGCAGTGGTCAAGAGTGTTGTCGCCCCGGGTGGTACAGGAGATGTGCTGGTGGAATTTTGGCAGTACACTCTTGAGGTTGGCTTTGTTGAAGTCTCCGGCCACAATGAACAGGGCCTCCGGGTGTTCTGTTTCATAGTTGTTTATGACTGTGTACAGTTCATCCAGCGCCTTCCTCACTTCTGCCTGGGGTGGGATGTAGACCGCTGTGATAATGGCTGAAGTGAACTCACGTGGAAGATAGTATGGGCGGCACTTTACGGTCAGGTATTCCAGGTCTGGGGAGCAGTAGGTCGCCAGGGTCACCACATCCAAGCACCAGGAGTTGATGAGGAGGCAAACCCCTCCACCCTTCGCTTTGCCTGAAGATGCCGTGCGGTCCGCTCGGTGAATAGAGAAGCCTTCAGGTTGTATGGCACAGTCCAGTGAGGTGGGGGTGAGCCATGCCTCTGTGAAACAGAGCACACAGCAGTCTCTTACTTCCCTCTGAGAGGAAAGTCTGGCGTTAAGTTCATCCAGCTTGTTTTCAATCGCTTGGACGTTTGCCAGGAGTATGCTGGGGAGAGGGGTCTTGAAACCGCGTTCCTTCAGTCTAACCTGCAGACCGCTGCGTTTCCCTCGCTTTCTCGGTCGGCGGCTGCTGCTGGATGATCCTGGGATCCGATGGGAGACGTCAGCCCTTGTGGAAGGTAGGTGGTTGCGTCTGGCAGGGTCCAGGGCGCTGGCGGGGTCCAGGGCGCCAGCGAGGTCCAGGGCGCTGTTTACATTTCCGGGGTCGCGTCTGGCAGGGCCCTGGGCGCTGGTTGAGGTAGAGGGGTTGCTGGGGGGGTGAGTCTGCGATCCAGATGGGTCCCGGCGTTCTGCGGGCGCGGGAATACCTTGCAGCGTGTTCGCGTCCTCGCGCGCGGTCTCCGTTGTTTCTGGGGTCCTGGGTCGTGGGCAGGGGCTTCCTAGGGCAGATTGGGCTAGGTCCCATGGTCTGTTCCCTTCCTGGGCGCTCCTGGGGTCGGATCTTGAAGTCAGAACGGTGGGGCCTCCATGTGGATTTTTCTTTCTTCCATCACCAGGTAGGTCGGGTTGCTGGGCGGGCCTGTCCGGGTCCGGTCGCTTGGCGGGTCTCTCGGGGTCGCGTTGAGCCGTGTCTTGCCGTCGGGGGTCGGGTCGGGAGCTCCGGGGACAAGGCCGGGCGATCCGGGGGCTTGCGTCGGTTGTTAGGCCGGGTTTGGAGCTCCGAAGCCCGGGTCGGCTCCAAATCGAGGTCGGGGCTTCACTTCCGGTTTGGGCCCGAACTTCTTCCAGGTCACGGGGGTCAGGTCACAAGGTCTGCAAGGGACTCGGAGGATCTTCAAGTCTGCAAGAGAGGATAAAAGACAGAGGTTAGTAATAATGTTAGCTTTAGAATTAATTTTTAAAAGGTTAGAACGAGTATAAATAAAGTTAAAAGTGGATCTGTTGGGGGGAGCCTGCAGAGAGTCGCCTCGCTCCGGCGCCATCATCTGGACATTACTGCTGATCTGGAAATCTGGTAACCATTTTGTAACAAAAATATTGACCGCCAGAATTCTAACAAATTTGAGAGATCGTCAAATTATCTTTATAAAGCTGTTGTCACTGTTTGAAAACCTAGCACTGACTACCTTAAAACCTCAGTTTCAACAGGGTAGCAAGTACTTGGTACACTACTATTAACTCCCATTCATATCATACTAGCCTTACTAGCATGCGCGTTTCTCATTTTTGTCGGGACGATGTTTCAATGAGTGGGAGAAGCTTGTTCCGCAATGTTCAGAATGGAGACTACGTGTGCATCAAACTGGATTAGTCTTTCAGTCCCAATGTCTTATTGATGATGCAAAGTGGTGGCAGAGATAGAAAGAAAAGGAACCCAATCCTGCTCTCCGGATTTCTCTGTCTTATTAACTATTCTGTCCCATGTGTCCAAAGCTCTGTGGCTCTGTTCAGCCACATGAAGACCCAGGGCAGAAACTCACAATCATGAGTCAACATCACCCTCAAATCAGGGGACTGCTGATGACAAGATGGTCAGTGTGCAGCGGGGGGGGCATGAGCGGTTATCCTGGACCAGGGAGCAGGAGGAGAGAATGTTGTGAATTTCTACCCTGGACTGACGGTGAGTAATTTTGGAAACCCTTTTACAGGGGGTTAGTAGGGGAGGATTTACACACAACAAATTGAACCGTGCTGCTGGCCTGCCCTGTGCTAAACCAGTTCCTATTTCCACGGTTTCAGCATGCTGCTGGTGTCCTTGTGCCTGTCCACATTTGACGATCAATTGAATGATAAACTTTATTAGTGTCGAAAATAGGCTTTTAACACTGCAATGGTTACTGAGAAAATCCCTTAGTCGCCGCACTTCGGCGCCTACTCGGGTACTCAGAGGGAGAATTCAGAATGTCCAAATCACCTAACAGCACGTTTTGTGGGACTTGTGGGAGGAAACAGAAACACCCGGAGGAAACCCACACAGACACAGGGAGAAAGTTCAGAGTGCACACAGGCAGTGACCCAGCCGGGAATCAAACCCAGGTCCTTGGAGCTGTGAATCGACAATGCTACCCACTGTGCTATCGTGGTGCCCTTGTCTCCACAGAAGCATGAGTAGGGTCTCTCCCCGCTCTGAATGGTGAGCAGTACCGATGACGACTCTGGATTCAGGTGGTAGGGTGGGATCCTCAACCGGTCAAATTCGATCAGGTGAGGCATGAGGGAGGGATGGAGCCGGCGGATGGGTCGGGAGGCTTCATAAACACTCTGTGTAGCCCGAAGCCCCGAATACGAAGCTAGGATACAGCAGTTGAACCGGCGAAAGCTGCTCGGGCTTTTCCCCGAGACAGGTCCGAATGGACAAAGTGATTGGCGGGGTGCATGCGGAGGGAGTGCGAGCCCCGATTTGCTCCGCCTCCCATTCACTCTGATTGGCTGGAGGACCAGCCGTTCTTGTTTGGTCTTCCAGGCACATCCCCTCTTTCTATTGGTCCGAACCCGCCGTCAATCCGTCCCCGGGCATTGTGAGCTGGAGCAAACCCTTCACCATCATTGTCAGCTCCCTGGTTTGCAGCTGCGGAGCTTCTCCCTCCCTCCCGGGAACAGGCCCAGGTTAACGGGCACCATCCTGCTTCACACACTGGAGGGTGGTTCACATCACAGGATGGGGGAGGGGGGATAATAAATAAGAGCTTACACTTTGCACTCTAATCAATGACGACTCTGATCTGTGGCAAGGAAGGAAACCCTGGCAGGTGGGCGGGGAGGATTCACAAACACCCGCTGGAGGCCCCAAACTCCCAATTAAGACCCACTGATTTTATTGTCAGTCTGCAGACAGGAGCTGGAGAACTGGACCCAGGCAGAGGAGAGGGAGGGAGAAAACTGGGAGTGGAGGAAAGAAATGGTGCAGATGGTGAGATGGGTTTGGATTTCAGCCCAGGGAGGAGGGAGAGTGTGTGGGACGGGGATTGACAATTTTGGGGGAACAAGAGAGGAAAAAATGTTCCAGAGAAACTAGAATTGCCTGTTCAGCATTTCTATCCTGGACTGACAGTGATGGCTTTTGTAAACCCCTTTTACAGGGGGTTAGAAATGGAGAATTTGCACACAACAAACTGAACCCAACAGAAAGGTTTGTCTCTGCGAATTCTACCCTGTATTGACAGTGATAACTTTTGTCACATGAGAGATTACTGCTCTCAGGAAAGATTAAATGGAGGGGGGACGATGTGAGAGAGTGGCCATGGTTTAGCACACTGGGCTAAATCGTTGGCTTTGAAAGCAGACAAAGGCAGGCCAGCAGCACGGTTCAATTCCCGTACCAACCTCCCGAACAGCTGCCTAGGGGCTTTTCACAGTAACTTCATTTGAAGCCTACTTGTGACAATAAGAGATTTTTCATTTAATTTCATTTCAATAAACAACAAGTCATAAATACAAGGTAGTTACGAATAAATCCAAGGGGACAATACGGACAAAATTATTTATCACAGGTTCAGAATGTGCAACTCATTACCATGGAAATGAGTTGAGGAAAGTGCTGAGATGTTTTCAAAAGGAAACGGGACAAGCACATGAGAGAAAATGGAATCAAAAATCAGCTGGAAGGCTGAGATTTGATAGGTGTGACATTCGGAGATGTGTGCAGAGTATTGACAGCAGGGGCTGGTTTAGCTCACTGGGCTAATTCGATGGCTTTCAAAGCAGACCAAGCAGGCCAGCAGCACGGTTCAATTCCCGTACCAGCTTCGCCGGAAAGGTGACGGAATGTGGCGACTCGGGGCTTTTCACAGTAACTTCATTGAAGCCTACTCGTGCCAATAAGCGATTTTAATTTCATTTTGTTTTCATTTCAGCAGAATCTGTGACAGAATGGCCTGTTTGTGTCTTATATATTCACAATATTTCAATGTAATCTCCTTTTACAGAAACATCATGACGAGATCTGACAGAGTCACTTGATTCATCAGGACCGGCCTTTCAACGTAGATGGAGAAATGTTTGTCTGTTTTGTCTTTTGGAAAACATTTCAAAAATGACTGATTGAAAAGCACCGAGACACAGACATCTCAGTAATTTTCCACAGTTAGTTGGAACTGAGCTTTAACCAATCACAAAGCATGAAATTATATTGCAGCATTTACATCAGGGAGACACCGTACTCTGGCTTCAACTGATGATCCAAGTTGGAGAGACATAAGGACATTCGCACCAAAGGAATCAAGAAGCAGCAATAAGACATTCAGCCCCGTGTGCCTGTTCCACCATTTAACAACATCACGGCTGATCTGATAGTGACCTCAAATCTGCATCCCACCTACACCTGACAACTTGTCGATAACCATGAAGAAACCGTGGAAATGTGGGGACTGTGGGTCGGGATTCAGTTACCCATCTGAATTGGAAACTCATCGACGTATTCACACTGGAGAGAGGCCATTTACCTGCTCCGTGTGTGGGAAGGGATTCACTACGTTATCCAACCTCATCACACACCAGCATGTTCATACTGACCAGAGACCGTTTAAATGTGCTGACTGTGAGAAGAAGTTTAAAAGCAGAAAGGATTTACTGATACATCAACGCACTCACACTGGGGAGAGGTCATTCACCTGCTCCGTGTGTGGGAAGGGATTCACTCAGTCATCCGAACTCCTGAAACACCAACTTGTTCATAATGATGAGAGACCTTTTAAATGTGCTGACTGAGAAGAGTTTTAAAAGCAGAACTGATTTACTGATACATCAACGCACTCACACTGGGGAATGGCCGTTCACCTGCTCCGTGTGTGGGAAGGGATTTAATGCTTCATCAAACCTCCGGGCTCACCGCCAGGTTCACTCTGACCAGAGACCATTTAAATGTGCTGACTGTGAGAAGAGCTTTAAAAGCAGAAATTATTTACTGTTCCACCAACGCCATCACACTGGGGAGAGGCCATTCACCTGTTCCGTGTGTGGGAAGGGATTCACTCAGTCATCGAACCTCCGGACACACCAACGTGTTCACACTGATAAGAGACCTTTTAAATGTTCTGACTGTGAGAAGAGCTTTAAAAGTAAAAGGTATATAACGATACATCAACGCACTCACACTGGGGAGAGGCCGTTTACCTGCTCCGTGTGTGGGAAGGGATTCACTGAGTCATCCCAGCTTTTGAAACACCAGCGTGTTCACACTGGGCAGAGACCGTACACTTGCCCCGTGTGTGAGAAGAAATTCACTCAGTCATCCGATCTGACTAGACACCAACTTGTTCACACTGATCAGAAACCTTTTAAATGTTCTGACTGTGAAAAAAGATTTACAAGTAAACAGAATCTGCAGAAACACCAGCGAGTTCACACTGAAACAGAATCATAGAATTTACAGTGCAGAAGGAGAGCATTTGGCCCATCGAGTGCACCAGCCCTTGGAAAGAGCAACTTAAGCCTATATCTCCAACCTAACCCATAACCCCACCTCACCTTTTTGGACACTGTGGGCAATTTAGCATGGCCAATCCATCTAACCTGCTCATCTTTGGTCTGTGGAAACCGGAGCACCCGGAGGAAACCCATACAGACACGTGGAGAACATGCAGACTCCACACAGACAGTGACCGAAGCCAGGAATCAAACCTGGGACCTTGGAGCTGTGAAGCAACCGTGCTAACCACTGTGCTACCGTGTCGCCCATACGTGGGAGCGTGTAGGAGGCAGCTATTTTCTATAGGTAAAAGATAGCTATTTAGCATTAAGCCCCGAGTCTATTAAATACCATTTTAAAACTCACTCATAATCTCAGGTCATTTCAAAACACACATTCAGCATTTCAAAACATAGCTTCAACAGAACACAGAAACTGATGAATTAAAACAGCATTCTTAATCAGCTAACAAATACATTTGCAAGATAACGTGACCAAGGACAGGACAGGCTCCGTAACAACAGGGCAGGAACCTAAAGGTGCTATTGTCCGCAGCAAGAATCCAGTTCAAGCAGCTTGCGATAAGGAAGCCGAATTGCATTCCATAAGCTCATACAAGAATGCATTTTAGGTTAATGTTGCCTATTAATGAGTGACAACTAACCCTCAAATCAAACTCATTTGATGTTAATCCAAACCAATTAGAATTACATTGGGGTGTAGATAGATGGCTAAAGTCTATGATTTGGTATAACCATGATGGATTTTCGGCCATCTCTCTCTCTCTTTCCGGAATCAGTCTATACTTTGACTTAAATATTCGCTGTCTGTTTTTTTTTTCATATTTCACTTTCTGAGTTTGACTTCTGAAGTTATTGCGAGATGTTTGCCTGAACAAGAAAATCATTTCTGTGATTGTTTGAAAGTTGAATTGTCTACAGATTGCCTCCCTGTGAGTCCTATGCTGTCTGGACTTATTAGTGAATAAGACTTTAAATGACTCTCAATTGTAATCAGTAGAGACAAATGAAGCAGATTCTTATTTGCACCTGAGAAGTTTTAACTTAAATTTCTACTGAGTATTAGTAATCGCAATGTGCTGCTAAAACCGCATGGTAGATCTAACAACCTGGCGTAGTTCGGCAAAAGGGGAGGAGCTCTGAAAGGAGATCGGACGAAATCGGAGAGGTTCAGGAACCTTCGGGAATAATCGGAGGAGGCCCACGAGGACAGAAGATCCAAGGACAAACGGCTAGACTGGGGTAATAAACATCTTTTTCACCCATTAAAAGTCTTAAAGCCGCATCAATCAGTGCTTCAACCCCTGGAAAGGATATTTTCATAGACTGTGCTAAATCAATCAGGTGCCGGTCGTTGAAACTGAAATAAAAAGGGACTGGGAAAAAAAATAGTCACGGTAGTGTACACAGATACACAAAGGAAGTTGACCACCAAACAATTGGGTGTAAGGCTGCATTTATGGTGGACATGAGTCCCAAAATAGATTCAGGACCTTCAAATGGTGGAGAACTACTCCCCACAACGTCCAAGTGAGGTAGTGCTGTACCAGATGTTTCTATTGAAGATATATTGGGAGATTTTGGATCTTTCATTCGTAGACAATTTAGACCATGTGAAATCTCAAGAAAAATTGAATCAAAATATGATATCCCCAGAGGACAGTCGTCCCTCGACAATATCAGGAGGGCATTGGGGAAAATACACACGATTGCATGGTGCAGAACGTGCAAAATGGTCCCTGGCAATTATGGGACAAATATGCAGACAGCAAGAAATAACTATTAAAAATAAAAGTGATCATTAGCTTAAGTCCATTAAAGATCAACTGATTGCAGTTGTTGAGGAATTACGAGATGCAAAATCCAAACTTAAGCATTATGATGAAATTAGAACAGGATTGGAAAACAAATCCTTTAAAGTCCAGCAACTATCTTTTCAAATTGAAGAATTGCAACATAAAGTTCTTGAAATTAAGTCAAAATACCAACAGTTGCCATCAAAAACTGAGCGAATTGAAATTGAAAATTGCAAGTTAATCGAAGAAAGGTGTGTTTTAGAAGGAGAAATGAACAATTTAAAAGGACACTGCAAACTCCTGATAGACAGTCTTGCAGCTCATAATTTAAACCAAAGCACAGCTCAGATTCAACAAGCAGCTGAACAAACAGTTCAAATTCAGCAAGCAGCCCCAGTGGCACAATTGGCAATAGCACAGCCGAGATCAAGTGTCAGGACTAAATTAAAATCTAAAATTCATTTGCCAGTTGAATCAGATGAAGATAGTGATGCAACATGTTTTCCTACAATGCAAAATACTAAATTAATTTGACTAGCCCCTTTAAAATGCAAACGGATTAGAGTTGGAAGCAAGAAAGTAGAAGAGGAAGGTGAAACTGTCACTAAAAACATATTTGACCACCATTGGATTCATGAACCAGCAGACCCTGAAAAACTGACAATTGGTCCAAAGATCTTCAACACCCTTCAACTTCACAGATTACAATCCGTTTATCATCTCCACCCATTTGATGGAGTACAAATTCTGACTGTTGTAGTAGGCATTCGTGCCAGTGCAACTCTTGGACTAGAGGTAGAAATTGCCCTCGGAGAGGATTTGCAAAATTTAGAAGCTGGTTGGCTGGCGATCAAAAATTGGCTATTAAAATTTCGCCCCTCGAGAATTGATTGGTCTAAGATCACATCTTGCATTCAAAATATAATGAAGATGTACAGGATTTTGAAGAAAGATTTTTACATACTTGGATAGAACACTCCGGAATGACACTCGGACATGAAACTGACACATGGGACACAAGCACTTTAAGTCCATTTAAAACGGCTTTTCTAGCCGGTGTTAAACCTGAAGTTTCTGCTGCCTTGAATTTGGTTTTACCGGCTTGGGCCACAGCTGGTACATATCGGGACATAGTTGACCGATGCATTCAGATAGATCGTGATTTGCACAACCAGGCAATCTTAAACACTGCAGCTGCTCAAATGCAGCCCATGGTACCTTTTGCTCAAGTTCAGCCGATGTTACCCATTGCTCAATTTCAGCCTGTGTTATCTGCTGCTCCAGCAGCGACTGTTGCTCTACCCACTGCTCCAACGGCGGCTGCTGCAGCACCTACAGGAATATCAGCAATAACTAATTTCACCACAAGTGTCAGGGTAAACATGTACCCTTGCTCCATTAAAATCAGGTCAAAAAATACCACAATGTATTTTCTGCGGTAGAGTCGGACACTGGATGACTACATGCTATCAAACAACGGATGGATTCGCGAGATGATAATGAAGTAGACAATGTTCACTACAATACGTTTCCACCTCGTGGTCAATCACGTAACGCACACAAACAAGATGCACCCAGACTTGCGTACAGGGATTCTAGACCCTCCCAGCTGTTTCCATGTAGGGGGAGCCTTACCCACGTAGGGACATACACGATGACGACAATGCTGTGAATGAAATGTTAAACAACTGTCCTCCAGTTCAAAGACATTCTCTGTATGATAATTCAAAAAACTACTCGACCCCACTCTTGATGATTCTCTCCATTTTTCTCTACATGCACTCGTGGAACAGAAAAATTATGGACTATATATTTCACTAAGAGTGGGAGGTATTCATATCGATTTATTATTTGATACTGGAGCTGAACTTACCTGTGTTACTGAACAGAATGCTGCTTTCTTTCCCCTAACTGCAGAAAAATTGAAGCTTTTGCTGCAGGAGGAGATTCTATTACTCTTCGGAAGACTAAACCACTGATTTTAGAATTTGGACCACATCAACTGATGACATCAATATGGGTAGGTCCAGTAACACAAGCACTTCTAGGTATGGACATCTTATCACAACTAAATTCTTCACTCAATTTCAATAATGGAAAAATCACCTGGTCCATTAGACACATCAAAAAAATGAAATACAAAATCATCCAATTTGGGCAATTGACAAAAATTATTGTGGTCTTTTGAAAATGGAACCAGTCACTTTTATGGGATCTGCTCCATCTTATACCAAACAATACCCTATTAATAGAACTTCAATTCAAGGCTTTCTACCTATAATAAAACAACTTGAAGAAAGGGGTATTTTAGTGTGCATTCACAGTTCATCAAACAGGCCTGTAAAAAAGGCTAATGGCACATGGCGCCTTACTATTGACTACAGAAAAGCAAATCAATTCATTGTGAGAAAAGCTCCTTTAGTGGCAGATCCATCTACTATTTTTAACTCTTTAACTCCTGACCTTCAATGGTTTTCAGTCATTGATATGGCAAATGGCTTCTGGTCAGTACCACTAGCTAAGCAAGTACAACCATGGTTTGCTTTTACAGTTAATCAGCAACAGTACACATGGACTAGACTACCGCAAGGTTTTCACAATAGCCCATCTATCTACCACATGGCTCTGCAGAATCATCTCAGGGAACTGCCTGATCTGCCTTCCACCATTATCCTGTATGTAGGTGATGTTCTGATAGCCTCCATCAATAAAGATGATCATGAGAAAGATCTACGGGTGGTTTTGGACCACCTCAGTACTAATGGTCACAAACTTAGCTTTACCAAAGTACAAATTGCCCATCAAGAAGTTGTTTACTTGAGTCAGAAAATTTCCAAAGGCAAAAGGGAACTTATTCAGGATAGAACAGCTGCCATCAAAGCAGCTAAAGAACCCTCAACTGTACAGGAAGTCAGATCTTTCTTGGGACTCTGTAATTTTAACAGAAATTGGATTGATTCTTATACTCAGTTATGCCAGCCATTGAATGATCTTTTAAAAAGAAACAGAAAATCAAAAGATCGAGTTAAACTCAATTCTGAACAAAAACAATCATTTCTGAATTTGAAAAAGATCCCGTGTTCAGCACCAGCCTGAGGTATTCCAAACAACGGAAAACCTTTTACCATGTTTGTTCATGAAAGAGATGGTTACATTACTGCAGTACTAGCTCAGGAACATGGTGATCAGTTAAGACCGGTTGGATACTAAACTTGACAATGTGGCACTAGCATTTGGCAGTTGTTTACGAGCCATGGAAGCCACATGTCGAGCTGTAATGGCAACATCGGGGCTTGTCCTGAACTAAAAGTTAACCATTAAATGTGCACACTCAGTCCATTCTCTATTATCCATGAACAGTGTCACAAGTTACATGAGCTAGATGGACAGCAGTTCTGGAAGCTCCCAACCTACATTTATGCAAAGCCAGTCCTGTAAATCTTTGCTCCTGCTTCCCGAGGAACAAAAGGGAGGGGAGAGAGAAGGGCATGACTGTGTGAAAATAATCGAGGAAATGGAAGAAATATGCTTAGTAGAAGAAGAGCCACTGCAGAACCTAGATTTAATCCTGTTCACTGATGGTTCCTCTTTTATTGACAAGGGTATCAGAAAAGCTGGGTGGGTAGTCACAAGCCCACACAAAGTATTAGCTAAAGGAAGTTTGAACCCAGGTACATCAGCTCAGCAGGCCGAATTAAAAGCACTAACAGAAGCATGCCATATGGCAAGAGATAGAACTGCTAACATCTATACTGACTCCAGATATGGTTCTGGAGTAGCATATGATTTTGGCCATCTGGGGAGAAAAAGAGGATTTTTCACAACAGCGGGTACACCTATGCGAAATGCAAAGGAAGTACGAGATCTTCTAGAAGCTATGACCTTGCCCAAAGAAGTATCAGTTCTAAAATGTAAAGCCCCTACTCATGAGGACACTATGGAAGCAAGAGGAAATGCTCTTACGGACCAAGCAGCAAGGGAAGCTGCCTCCCTTTGTGCCTTTCAATGGTATCAAGAACTCAGTCACATTTACAAATTGGGAGTAACCACCTTATTACATGATTTATGTGAAATGCAGGATGTTTGTACAATGGAAGAAAAATGGAAATGGTTAGAATCATGTATTCAACCGTATGATGATGAAATTTGGAGAGAAGTTCAAACTTGTAAACCCCAGAACAAACCGTTATCTTATTCTGAGACCGACCACAAAATGCTGCTGGCCCCGATCCAAAAGCCTCTCATGGCAGTTTTAATAGACTGTGAGATTTTTAAACAAGAAAAGCCTGTTCAGTTAAGCGACGAGCCTAATGGCAAACAAAGTGTAATACAACTTAGCCCATTAGGCACCAAACAGCTTGGAGTTGTTTTTGTCACTGGTTTAAAACCAGAACTGTCTGCAGCTTTAAACTTGATCCTACCCTGACCTCAGTCCGAAACCTAAACTGCTAACAAAGACACGTTAATCGTTGCTTCTCCTCCTCCATTAATGACAAATCCAGCCCTTACACTCACTTAAAAAAATAAATCCAGAAGATTCCTTTCTCGTGTTGAAGACGACTATTTTGCGAAGACGACCATTTAGCGCAGGGGTGGGCAAACTACGGCCCGCGGCCAAAGGTCTTTATGCGGCCCACCAAGTCATTAAAAAAAAAATTAAAAATTTTTTTTTTAAAAAAAGGTTAATGGGGGGGGGGGGGGGGGGAGCTGTTGGGTTACTTACTGGTATAGGGTGGATACGTTGACTTGAGTAGGGTGATCATTGCTCGGCACAACATCGAGGGGCGAAGGGCCTGTTCTGTGCTGTACTGTTCTATGTTCTATATGAGGCGCCCAGAATCATAACCGGGTGAAGTAATTATTTTACTTAATATACTATGCGGCCCTTTAAAATTGTGAATTTCTGAATGTGGCCCTTGCATGCAAAAGTTTGCCCACCCCTGATTTAGCGAGTTTCCGATTTCAGGATTACACACTGGACTCTTACGATGAAGGCCCGCCTCCTGGCTACAGGGATATGGGATAAGTCACGTATCGCTAAAAAGTTACCAGGAACTGTCAACTTGAGAAAACTGTCATTATTTTGAATGTTGCTTTATTAATTTTAAGAAATTAAGGGCAGCACGGTGGCCTAGTGGTTAGCACAACTGCCTCACAGCGCTGAGGTCCCAGGTTCGATCCCGGCTCTGGGTCACTGTCTGTGTGGAGTTTGCACATTCTCCCCGTGTCTGCGTGGGTTTCGCCTCCACAACCCAAAAATGTGCAGATTACGTGGATTGGCCTCACTAAAATTGCCTCTTAATTGGAAAAAATAATTGGGTAATCTAAATTTATAAAACAAAATTAAGAAATTAACATATCTTGTTAGTTGTGCCTCCTTTAACAGAATTGATGAATTCATCTGCAGAAAACCAAGATTCAGCGCAAGATTGGTTCAGTCATATATTCAATATGTTATTGTATTTGATATTTTAAAATAAATGTTTAAAATTAGCCTGGAAATTAAAACTTCAGACAATGAGGAAGTTGTTTTGTTAAAAACAAAACTCTGATTAAAAGCAAATCTATATTCCAAAAGAACACATCAGTCTAGAACATTTGATAACGGGAATTTGGCAGCAATCCAACTTTTACTCCCAGTCCATTTGAGTGACATATATGAAAAACGTTTAGAGATGCAAATGGCATCATTCCAATTTATCCACCCACTGTCCGCCCTTTTTGTCTCTGCAGGAAAATTAACCCTTTCAACAAGCTTTTGTGTATAATCCAGAAGATGTCAAAGACCTAGCAATTCACATCCAATACAAAGTTTTTAAAAAACTTGACCAACCCTTTGATTACACTTGTTGGGGTTGACTTTCCAATTGGTTGGGTAGCACAGGAATTAACATCATTTAGGGACTTTTCCTATTTTGCATATTTGGACTTATCATTTACTTACTAATGCTGCTGATCAGATACTTTAGCTAATGCATGCCTACCCATAGTGCCCCACCAATCCACATGGTTCATATTTATTCAAATACACCACTAGCCAATAACATCAAAATGGAAGGTTTTGCTGAAGTATTATTTACTGCATTATTATTCATTTATTAGTGAATTATTATTAATAATTTATTACTAAATCACATTATCAACTTTGATAATTTTACCATTATTACTAAAGCATATACTCAACATTTTACTGTATAATCATTTTATTTGTACACGGAAATTATTATTTGACTATATTAACATATTGTACAATTTATTAATACTAAATCAGTCGTATCAAATTTGATTAATTTATTAATTGTTATTCTTGAGAATTATAATGATTATTGCTGAAATGCCTGATGCGATGCTTAAAACTGCAATGACAATGAGTTAATCTTTGCGCTTTTACTTATCCTATCACATTTATCTTATTGTGATAATATCTCACTTATCCTTTCAAACTATCAAAGGGCCGAATTGTAGAAGCCAGCTATTTTCTAGTGCACCTGATAATCTATGATGGGTAAAAGTGAGCATTAATACCCTAGAATTAAATACCATTTTTAAACTCACTCATAGCAAAACACACATTCAGCACAATTCATTTTAAAACATACAGCTTACAAGATAGCATGCCATTGTTCAAACACAACTTTAAATACATAGTTTCTGATAAAGCATGTGCTTTAATGAATACATTTCTCCAAGGGCAAGGGGAAGCTCCATGACAACGAGGTGGCTAACAGCCAATACAGATAAGAATGTTTTCTATTAAATGAGTGACAACTAACCCTCGAATCAAATTTATTTGATGTTAACCTAAACCAATTAGGATTACATTAGGGTTTAATTAGATGGCTAAAGACAGATATGATGCAGTATAACTGTGAAGTTTTGTTCGGCCATTTTTAGCTGGATTACTCTCTCTCTCTTTCCGGACTCAATCTATTCTTTGACTTAACTATTCGCTGTCTTTCATATTTCACTTGACTTGACTTTTGAAATTATTGCCAGCTGTTTGCCTAAGCAAGAAAATCATTTATGTGATTCTTTGAAAGTTTCAATTGTCTACAAGTTGCCTTTTAAATGACTCTCAATTGTAATCAATAGAAGACAAATTAAACGATTCTTATTTGCACCTGAGAAGTTTTAACTTAAATTTCTACCGAGTTCTAGTAATCGCAAAGTGCTGCTAAAACCGCATGGTAGATCTATCAATGTTCTGTATATTCTGTGTAATTTGCAGACAGGAAATCTGACACCAGGACCTGACTATCATCAGCCTTTGAATGTGGAAGGAGAATGTTTGTTCTGTCTGTGGGAAGGGATCTTAAACATTAGTGTGAATGGAAAAGCACCGAGATACATACAGACCAAGTGAGAGTGTCCCAGTGAACTGACTGTGGAAAGAGCTTTAACCAGTTACACAGCCTGAAACAAACATTGCACCATTTACAGTGGGGAGACACCATGCAGGTGATCTGTGTGTAAACAAGAATCAAGGTGATCATCCAAACTGGAGAGACACCTGCAGCATGGATAAACCGTGGAAATGTAGGGACTGTGGGAAGGTATTCAGTTATCCATTCACACTGCAAATTCATCAACACAATCACACTGGCGAAAGACAGTTCACCTGCTCTGTATGTGGGAAGGGATTCACTAATTCATCTGATTTTCTGACACACCAGCGAGTTCACATAGGGGAGAGACCATTTATCTGCTCTGAGTGTGTTTGGAGTGTGGAGCATGCTCCTCCAGATCGCATATCACACCTGCTGATACACAAGCGACTTCACACTGGGGAAAGACCGTAGACCTGGTCTATTTGTGGGAAAGGTTTCACAAATTCATCTGATCTTCGGACACACAGGCAAGCTCACACTGGAGAGAGGCCATTCACCTGTTCCATCTGTGGTAAAAAAATTCATTCAGTCATCACTCCTCACTACACACTTCATACCAACTTAGGCTTACATTAATATTACAATGAAGTTACTTTGAAAAACCCCGAGCCGCCACATTCCAGAGCCTGTTCGGGTGCACAGATGAAGAATTCAGAAATGCAAAATTACCTAACAGCACATCTTTCAGGACTTGTGGGAGAAAACTGGAGCTCCCGGAGGAAATCCACGCAGATACGGGAGCACCTACAGACTCCACACAGACAGTGCCGCAAGCGGGAATCAAACCTGGGACCCTGACATTGTGAAGCAACAGTGCTAACCACTGGGCTATCCTCCAGTTGCCGGGTAGATGTCAGTGTTCTAGCTGTACTAGAACAGCTTGGCTAGGAGTATGGTACAAGTCTTTAATACTATTGCCAGAATAATAGGCGGAATTCTCCCCCCCCCCCTCCCCCCACGCAGGGTAGGGGAATCGCGGGGGTGCCACGTGAGTCCCACCCCGGCACCCGCACATGATTCTCCCAGCCCCCCAAACCGGCGTGGCGCGATTTACGGCTGGCTGCTGGGAGAATCGCAGCTCGCCGTTTGTAATGAGCAAGCGGCGATTCTCCAGCCCGGTTGGGCCGAGCGGCAGGCCCAATATGACGGGTTCCCACTGGCGCTGTCCACACCTGTTTGCTGCCGGCGGGAACAGTGGGGGGAGATGCAGCACCGGGGGTGGGCTCAAAAGGGGTCTGGACCGCGATCGGTGCCCACCGATCGGCGGGCCGGCCCCTCTGAAGGAGGACCTCCTTTCCTCCCCCACCCCACAAGATCAATCCGACATTTCTTGCGGGTCACCCGAGGGGAGGACGGCAACCGCGCATGCGTGGGTTGGCGCTGGCCAACCAGCGCATGCGCAGGTGACGGCTGCATAATTTATGCGGCGCCGCTTTTACACTGCACCAATGACCGGCCTGTGTAAATGATGCGGCGGCGCTCCGAGCCCCCCGGGGGTGGGAGAATAGGGGGCGAGAAGCGGCCTCCGATGTCGGAGTGAAACACTCTGGTTTTCACTCTGCCGTTGGGACTTAGTTTCCCGATGGGAGAATCTCGCCCAATGTCTTTGCAGTATTCACTGCCTTCAGCCATTTATTGATATCACGTGATGTGAATCAAATTGGCTGAAGACTGGCATCTGTGATGTTGGGGACCTCTGGAGGAGACCAAGCTGGGTCACCCACTCGACACTTCTTGTTGAAGATTATTGTGAATATTTCAGCCTTGTCTTTTTCACAAATGTGCTGAGCTCCTCCATCATGGAGGATGGGGATATTGTGAAGCCTCCTCCTCCAGTGAGTTGTTTAATTTCACCACAATTCATGATTGGATATGGCAGGACTGCAGATCTTAGTTCTGATATGTTGGAAAGACCTTCTCCATTCACCTTTTTCCCTGATGAAGGAGTTGCGCTCTGAAAGATGGTGATTCGAAACTAAACTGTTGGACTTTAACCTGGTGTTGTAAGACTTCTTACTGTGCCCACCCCAGTACAATGCCGGCATCTTCACATCCTGTTCACATCCTGGGGCTGTTTAGCACAGGGCTAAATCGCTGGCTTTGAAAGCAGGCCAGCAGCATGGTTCGATTCCTGTACTAGCCTTCCTGAACAGGCGCCAGAATGTGGTGACTCGGGGCTTTTCACAGTAACTTCATTTGAAGCCTACTCGTGACAATAAGCGATTTTCACTTCATTTTTCATTTCATTTCATTTCCTGATATATCAGATAGATATTGTTCTGACAGTGCCACCTGGTGTAAATAATTTGATTGAATATCCAAAGATTGGATTGGATTTTGTTTATTGTCATGTGTACCAACGTACAGTGAAATGTATTTTTCTGCGAGCTGCTCAACAGATGATTAAGTACATGAAAAGAAAAGGAAGTAAAAGAAAATACATAATAGGGCAATACAAGGTACACAATGTAACTACATAAACACCGGCATCGGGTAAAACCTGGTAGGAGTTAATGTGGACATGCTGAATTTCCATAGTTTCGGGAGGAAGTATAGGCGCTGTTGTGATTTCTTGGTGGTAGCGTCTACGTGGGCAGACCAGGACAGATTTTTGGAGATGTGTACCCTAGGAATTTGGAACTGCTAACCATCTCCACCTCGGCCCGTTGATGCTGACAGGGGTGTGTACAGTACTTTGCTTCCTAAAGTCAATGACCAGCTCTTTCATTTTGCTGGCATTGAGGGAGAGATTGTTGCAGCTGCACCACTCCTCTAGACTCTAGATCTCCCTTCTGTACTCATCGTCATTTGAGATCCGGCCCACTATGGTCGTATCATCAGCAAGCACAGGGGTGAAGGGCCAAATTATTTCCATCGATAATGGAATGAACAGTCAATATCAGGGAATAGAGAGAAAAAGAGAGGGGAATAGAGAGAAAAAGAGAGGGAAAGCAATGATTCCGAGACAGAACCCAGTCCAAATAGAATCCGGGGAGCTGAAAACAAGGTTGGAAATGCTTAAAAATCTCTCCTTATTCCCAGAAATGAAATATAAGAGAGTACCGGGACGGAACGGTGGTGCAGTAGTTAGTACTGCTGCCTCATGGTTCCCAGATCCTGGGTTCAATCCTGGCCCCGGGTCACATTCTCCCAGTGTCTGCATGGGTCTTACCCCCACATCCCAAGAATATATGTAGGTTAACTCGATTGGCTACGTTAAGTTGCCCTTTAATTGGAAAAATGTATATAGCGAGCACCTATTCACAAAAATGGGTGTGATTTTTTTTGAAAAGCAATTGATCTCAATTGGGTAACAAATTTATTTTCACTGCAGTGTCATGGTTCAATGGCGCTGTAATTACCCAGTATTCCCTTTGTATGTGCAAGTGCCCTATTCACTCCACAGGAGCCAACCGCGCAGGCGCAATGCTGGGCTGTATGTGGAGCATGCGCAGTGTCACTTTGCTGGGGCCCTGTGCGTGCGGGAGACGCTTTTCTGAACGGGTGAGAGTCGGTGGGCCGGAGGGAGGAGTGGAGCCGGGAGTGGGGGTGGGGAGGCAGCGGAAGCTTCATAAACACCCAGTGCAGGTCTCACAACCTCAATAGGAACCTGGAGGCCCCGGATTTGTAACACCCAGGCTTTTCCCCAGGGGCAGGCCCAGGTGACCGGCCGCCACCTTGGATCAGTGGGGAGTGAAGCGCATGCGCCGTTATGTGACGCAATAGTGTGGGCGGGGCCTCAGGCTTCCGGTGGTCAGGGGTGAGTTTGCGACCTTCTGTTCTCAGAGCTGGATTCAGGTGGACGCAGAGGCCACACTGATTCAGATGGTGATGGACATCCTGGTGCATCCTCAGCCACCGAGAGTAATTATGCAACATGTCGAGGATTTGAAAACGAGAAACATGCCCCAATTTGATGCATTTTTGTTATGAGGCATCGAGGTGTCGCTCAATTCTCAGCAACATTTGTCACTGAGCCACACAGTGGAATATCAGAGCAGGTGGACAAAAGCTTGTCTGCAAGGTAGGTTTTAAGGAGATTCTGAAAATAGGAAAGTGAAGGAGTGAGCAGGAGAGGTTTAAGGAAGAATTCCACAGCTTGGCTCTCAAGCAACTGAAAAAACAGACACCAGTCATAGTGATTAATATTGCAAATGCTAAATACAGCATTGTGGCCCAGTGGGTTAGCCCTGCTGCCTCACAGCACATACCTCCCAGGTACGATCCCGACTCTGGGTCACTGTCCGTGTAGAGTTTGCACATTCTCCCCGTGTTTGCATGGGTTTCGCCCCCACAACCCATCTTTGGTGGATTGGCCACGCTAAATTCCCCTTAATTGGAAAAAATGAATTGGGTACTCTAAATTTATTTTTTAAAAAGCAAAAAATGTTGAGAATGCTCATGACCATAACATGTAAGATATAGAGCAAAGTAGGACATTCGGCCCATCGAGTCTGTCCTGCCATTCCATGAAATGGTGGCTGATCTGATATCCTCAATTCCACTTTCTCGTCTTATTCCCATAATTCCCTTGATTCGCTTCCTGATTTGCAATTGTCTATCTCATTCTGAGTCCAGAATTAGATGAGAGCAAACATCTCGGTGGCTGGATGAGATGACAGAGATAGGGACACACAACCCTGGAGGAAAAGGTGCTTCTTAAACAGGAAATTTTATAGGTCACTGAGCCACTGGATTAACTCAATATTACAGGGAGGTTGAATGTGGGAGGTCATCTGAGGGTGCGTTAGGATAGTTGGGTCGAGTGGAGATAAAAGAATGGATTGGGTAGCATAAGTCGATAGCACTGTGGCTTCACAGCACCAGAGTCCGAGGTTCGATTCCCCGCTGGGTCTGCACGTTCTCCCCATGTCTACGTGGGTTTCCTCTGGGTGCTCCGGTTTCTTCCTCCTGTCCAAAGATGTGCATGTTAGGTGGATTGGCCATGCTAAATTGCCCTTATTATCCAAAAAGGTTAGGAGGGGTTATTGGGTTACGGGGATAGAGATGAGAAATGAGGGCTTAAGTGGTTCGGTGCAGACTCGATGGGCCGAATGGCCTCCTTCTGCACGCTATGTTTATGTCGGCCAGACCAATTAAGAACGGCAGATTTTCTTTTCTGTTCATTCTCGGGATGTGGGTGTCGCTGGCTGGGCCAGCATTCACTGCCCAGCCCTAATTGCCCTTGAACTGAGGGCATGTCAGAGCATTTCAAGGGTCAACCAGCTGACTGGATCTGGAATCACATGAAGGCCAGACCAGGTAAGGATAGAAGATTTCCTTCACTGAAGGACATGAGTGAACCTGATGGGTCATTATAACAATCAACAATTGGCTGGGATAGCCACTCAGTTTAAGGGAAATTAGGAATGGGCAATAAATGTTGGCCCAGCCAGTGACTCCCACAAATCATAAAATAAAACTCTGGAGTGTCCAGTCAGTCAATCCGGGAGAGTTGGCATCCGGTCCAGGCTCGCAGCGCATGCCATCGTGGTCATCAGTAGACTTCCAATGAATTAAAATGTTACCTTCTGCCTTGGTGAGATTCATGCCGGGGCCTCTGTAAAATCATTAGAACAGTAAAAAAGATTTTTGGATCTCTGAAAAAAATAGTTGGCCCCTCGAGCCTGCTCCTTACACACAAACTAGGAGTCGGCCCCTCGAGCCTGCTCCTTACACACAAACTAGTAGTCGGCCCCTCGAGCCTGCTCCTTACACACAAACTAGGAGTCGGCCCCTCAAGCCTGCTCCTTACATACAAACTGGGAGTCGGCCCCTCGAGTCTGCTCCTTACACACAAACTAGGAGTCGGCCCCTCGAGCCTGCCCCTTACACACAAACTAGGCGTCGGCCCCTCGAGTCTGCTCCTTATGTACAAACTAGGAGTCGGCCCCTCAAGCCTGCTCCTACACACAAACTACGAGTCGGCCCCTCGAGCCTGCCCCTTACATACAAACTAGGAGTCGGTCCCTCGAGCCTGCCCCTTACACACAAACTAGGAGTCGGCCCCTCGAGCCTGCTCCTTACACACAAACTAGGAGTCGGCCCCTCGAGCCTGCTCCTTACATACAAACTAGGAGTCGGCCCCTCAAGCCTGCCCCTTACATACAAACTAGGAGTCGGCCACTCGAGCCTGCTCCTTACACACAAACTAGGAGTCGGCCTCTCGAGCCTGCTCCTTACACACAAACTAGGAGTCGGTCCCTCGAGCCTGCTCCTTACACACAAACTAGGAGTCGGTCCCTCGAGCCTGCTCCATCATTCAAAAATTTTAACCTCAACTCCACATTCCTGCCGACCCCGATAATCTTTCACCCTCTTGCTTATCAAAAATCTATCCATCGCTGCCTTAAAAATATTCAAAGACAGGGCAGCACGGTGGTGCAGTGGTTAGCACTGCTGCCTCACGGCGCCGAGGTTCAAGGTTCGATCAAGGCTCTGGGTCTCTGTGTGGAGTTTGCACATTAACCCTGTAGTTGTGCAGGTTTCATCCCCCACAACCCAAAGATGTACAGAGTAGGCGGGTTGGTGACGCTAAATTGCCCCTTAATTGTTAATAAATGAATTGGGCACTTTAAATTAAAAAAAAAAAAAAATTAATGGAATCTGCTTCCACTGCATTTTCAGGACGGAAGTTCCAAAGTCATAGAATCCCGACAGTGCAGAAGGAGCCCATTCGGCCCATCAGGTCTGCACCAACCCTCTGAAAGAGCACCCCACCCAGGCCCACCCCATCCATGCCCACTCCATCCTCATAACCCCACCTAACATCCACGTCCTTGGAGATGAAGTGGCAATTTAGAAAGGCCAAATCCACCTAACCCGGCCAATCCACCTAACCTGGCCGATCCACCTAACCCGGCCAATCCACTTAACCCGGCCGATCCACCTAACCTGGCCGATCCACCTAACCTGGCCGATCCACCTAACCTGGCCGATCCACCTAACCCGGCCGATCCACCTAACCTGCACATCTTTGAACTCTGTGAGGAATCCGGAGCACCCGGAGGAAACTCACACAGACACAGGGAGAACGTGCAAACTCCACACAGTCACCCAGGGCCGGAATTGAACCTGGGTCCCTGGTGCTGTGAGGCAGCAGTGCTAACCACTGTGCCACCTCCTGTCTTACAACCCTCAAGAGAAAAAAATACCTTCATCTCCATCTGAAATGGGTGACCCCTTATTTTGCACCAGTGACGCCTTGTTCTAGATTCTCCCACAAGAGGAAACATCCTCTCCACATCCACCCTGTCAAAAGCCCTCAGGATCTTGTATCGTTCAATGCAGGTTTTACCCAAAACTTTAAATCTGTGTCCTGACTGCTTGTACGATCAGTGAATGGAAACAGAGTTTCTCTGTCCACCTGATGGAAATCAGCCATAATCTTGTGTCCCTGAATCAAATCTCCCCTCAACCTCCTTTGCTGGAACCATTCTGGTAAATCTCCTCTGCACCTTCTCCAAGAACCTTCACATTCTTCCTGAAGAGTGGTGACCAGAGCTTTATAAAGATTCATAGAACGGAATTGGAGCCATAGAATTCCTACAGTGCAGAAGGAGGCCATTCGGCCCACCGAGTCTGCAGTGATTCTCGGAAAGGGCACCCTGTCTAGGCCCACACCCTACCCTGTCCCTGTAACCTCATAGCCCCACCAGACCCGCACATCCCTGGACACTAAGGGACAATTTATCAAGGTCAATCCACCTAACTTTCCCTTCTTTGGACTGTTAGAGGAAACCTGAGCACCGGGTGGAAACCCACGCAGACATGGGGAGAAAGTGCAAACTCCACACACACAGTCACCAAGGCCGAAATTGAACCCGGGTCCCTCGCGCTGTGAGGCAGCAGTGCTAATAATCGTGCCACCAGAAGCATAGTTTTGGGATCAATATTACTGTTTATGAATAAAAGCAAATTACTGCGGATGCTGGAATCTGAAGCCAAAGAGAAAATGCTGGAACATCTCAGCAGGTCTGGCAGCATCTGTAGGGAGAGAAAAGAGCTAACAAAGGACCATCTGGACTCAACATGAGATCTTTTCTCTCCCTACAGATCCTGCCAGACGTGCTGAGATGTTCCAGCATTGTCTCTTCGGTTATTGTTTATGAAGCTCAAGATCGAATTTGCTTTGCCATCTATTCTCTTTAATATGACTTGTAGATGTACAAAATCCCTCTTCACCTCTTTCTCCTCCCAAAGAGGCCAGTTGGGTTTTTATAACAATCCAGCAGTTTTCATGGTCACTTTGTCCGAGAGCCGGCCCCACAAATGACCAGAATCATTCAGCTCAATTTCACAACCTGCCTTTGTGTTTCTGTGGGTTCTCACTCACTCCCTATTTTCTGTTTTCAATCAATTTCACAGGGTGTTCGAAGGGGAGGCTTCAAAGTCCGGAAACTCAAACCAAGCATCACATCAGGGTCTGACAGGGTCCTCAATTTATCATATCCGGAATATCACCGGATTTTGAACATGGAAGGAAAAAGCATCGTTCACAGTGGGGAGAAACCGTACACGTCATCAGGCCCCATGAGACAGAAATGCAGCCGCACTGAGGAGAAACCGTGGAAATGTGCGGACTGTGGGAAAGGATTCACTTACCCATCCAAGCTGGAAACTCATCGACGTGTTCACACTGGGGAGAGACCATTCACCTGCTCCACGTGTGGGAAGGGATTCGCTAAGTCATCCAACCTGCTGAGTCACCAGCGAGTTCACACAGGGGAGAGGCCATTCACCTGCTCCACGTGTGGGAAGGGATTCACTCAGTCATCCCACCTGCTGAGTCACCAGCGAGTTCACACAGGGGAGAGACCATTCACCTGCTCCACGTGTGGGAAGGGATTCGCTAAGTCATCCAAACTGCTCAGTCACCAGCGAGTTCACACTGGGGAGAGACCATTCACCTGCTCCACCTGTGGGAAGGGATTCGCTAAGTCATCCAAACTGCTCAGTCACCAGCGTGTTCACACTGGGGAGAGGCCATTCACCTGCTCCACCTGTGGGAAGGGATTCACTCATTCATCCACCCTGCGGAAACACCAGCGTGTTCACACTGGGGAGAGACCGTTCACCTGCATCAAGTGTGGGAAGGGATTCACTGAGTCATCCAACCTGCTGAGTCACCAGCGAGTTCACACTGGGGAGAGACCATTCACCTGTTCCCAGTGTGGGAAGGGATTCACTGAGTCATCCAACCTGCTGAGTCACCAGCGAGTTCACACTGGGGAGAGACCGTTCACCTGCTCCACGTGTGGGAAGGGATTCACTCGGTCATCCACACTGCGGAAACACCAGCGAGTTCACACTGGTGAGAGACCATTCACCTGTTCCCAGTGTGGGAAGGGATTCACTGAGTCATCCAACCTGCTGAGTCACCAGCGAGTTCACACAGGGGCGAGACCATTCACCTGCTCCACGTGTGGGAAGGGATTCACTCAGTCATCCCACCTGCTGAGTCACCAGCGAGTTCACACTGGGGAGAGACCGTTCACCTGCTCCACGTGTGGGAAGGGATTCACTGAATCATCCACACTGCGGAAACACCAGCAAATTCACACTGGGGAGAGACCGTTCACCTGCTCCACGTGTGGGAAGGGATTCACTGAATCATCCCAACTGCGGAAACACCAGCGTGTTCACACTGGGGAGAGACCGTTCACCTGCTCCACGTGTGGGAAGGGATTCACTCAGTCAGCCAACCTGCTGAGACACCAGCGAGTTCACAGTGGGGAGAGACCGTTCACCTGCTCCACGTGTGGGAAGGGATTCACTGAATCATCCACACTGCGGCAACACCAGCGAGTTCACACTGGGGAGAGACCATTCACCTGCTCCACGTGTGGGAAGAGATTCACTCAGTCATCCACACTGCGGAAACACCAGCGAATTCACACTGGGGAGAAACCGTACACATCATCAGGCCCCATGAGACAGAAATGCAGCCGCACTGAGGAGAAACCGTGGAAATGTGCGGACTGTGGGAAAGGATTCACTTACCCATCCAAGCTGGAAACTCATCGACGTGTTCACACTGGGGAGAGACCATTCACCTGCTCCACGTGTGGGAAGGGATTCGCTAAGTCATCCAACCTGCTGAGTCACCAGCGAGTTCACACAGGGGAGAGGCCATTCACCTGCTCCACGTGTGGGAAGGGATTCGCTAAGTCATCCAACCTGCTGAGTCACCAGCGAGTTCACACAGGGGAGAGGCCATTCACCTGCTCCACGTGTGGGAAGGGATTCGCTAAGTCATCCAACCTGCTGAGTCACCAGCGTGTTCACACTGGGGAGAGACCGTTCACCTGCTCCACGTGTGGGAAGGGATTCGCTAAGTCATCCAAACTGCTGAGTCACCAGCGTGTTCACACTGGGGAGAGACTGTTCACCTGCTCCACGTGTGGGAAGGGATTCACTCAATCATCCAACCTGTTGCGTCACCAGCGAGTTCACACTGGGGAGAGACCATTCACCTGCTCCACGTGTGGGAAGGGATTCACTCAGTCATCCAACCTGCTGAGTCACCAGCGAGTTCACACTGGGGAGAGACCATTCACCTGCTCCACGTGTGGGAAGGGATTCACTCAGTCATCCAACCTGCTGAGTCACCAGCGAGTTCACACTGATTAGAGACCGTTTCAATGTCCAGACTGTGGGAAGAGCTATAATAGTTCTTGGGAATTGATGAGTCATCAACGTGTTCACACTGACGAGAGACCATTCAGGTGCTCTCACTGCGGGACTGGGTTCAGACAATCATCTTACCTCACTGCACATCAACGAGTTCACACTGGGGAGAGGCCATTCACCTGCTCCCAGTGTGGGAAGGGATTCACCACTTCATCCCACCTGCTGAAACACCAACGAGGCCACAAGTAACCACAGTGATTGGATTTTGCTGTGAACTCACATTCAGGACTGAGCCATGTTCATTTGGGTCTCTTTCTGCTGATGACAAAGTCCGGCCCATTTACAGGGGCTAATATTCTGGCTGAAAGTTAAATAAATTAGAATTATGTTAAATACGCAGTGTTGAAACTTTCTAATATCTCTGACACAAGTTAGTTCCTTTTGAAGTTCTCTCGCTCTCTCCTGTCTCTTCCATCCTCACCTCCAACAAGAAGTGTGAGGAGCTTGTGGAGCTTCTTTGTGACTGAGATTGAGTCAATCCGATCAGCTGCCTCTGCTGCTTCCCGCCCTTCCACGAGCCCACCGGACCAAACTGTCGCTAAATTTCATCCTTTTGACTTCTGGTGGCGGCCATGGAGTAGGAGGTCGCGCATTTGGGAGCTCCCGCTCGTGACGGACATTTTGAACCTATTCTCCCAATTTTTTTCGGAATTCTATTAGAAACATCGGTGGAGAGTGAGACAGTGAGGAGAAATCCCCCACTAGTATGTGGAGCCGTGGACCAGAAACAGTCGTAAAAGAAGAATTAGTTGAGCAGCGAAGCTGACTGTAGAACCTGCAGCGCGGGAAAGCATGGCAGAGGCGCAGGATCCCGGTTTGGTGACACAGTGGTCAATGTTACTGCGGGTGGAGTTCATTCATGAGAGCTTCACCAAGCAAATGAAGGCAACCTAATTAAGGCAAGGATTGATTGGGTGGAACGGGCTGGAAGCCCATAGACCGGCGATCCAGAAGGTGGCTGAGCACGAGGACCATTTAACCGCTTTGGAGGTGGAGGTGGGGCTGATGAGGGACCACCAGGAAAAGTTGCAGGAGGACCTGGAGAACAGGTCCCTGAGACAGAACCTGAGGATTGTTGGCCTCCTGGAGGGCAGTGAAGGGTCGGACGCAAGGGCATGTGTGACAAATATGCTGGAAAAAGCTGATGGGAGATGGAGCGTTTTCTCGACCCTTGGAAGTAGATAGAGCGCTTGCGAGGAAGCCGCGAGTGATATGAACCTCTGAGGGTGATCCGGGTGCGAATGCATCGCTTCCTGGGTAAGGAGCGGATTTTGCGGTGGGCGAAGCAGACACTGAGCTGCAAGTGGGAGAACTGTGAGCTGCGCATCTACCAGGACCTGGGCGTGAAACTGGCCAAAAGACGAGCTGGATTCAATAGGGTAAATTGGCCCTCTTCGAGCAGGGTGTGAAGTTTGGGTTGTTACCCAATGCGTCTGTGGGTCACGTTTGAGGGCCAAGAACTTTACCTTGAATCGCCGGACGAAGCGATGGACTTTATCAAAGACAAAAGGCTGGCAGGAGTTTGAGGGCATTGAACCTTGGGGGAAGGTATTGCGGTATCGATTCTGTTAACGTTTCCTTAGTTTTGATCTGTATATGCAGTGCTCTCTGTGTAACAGTTTTTTAGGCCGTTGCTTAGATTTGTAAAGTTAACTTTATTTCAGTAGGTAGATGGTGGAGGATTTTTTCTACTGTGTGTTGATTGGGGACTGTGATGTTTGAATATGTATGTTCGAGCGGGGGGGGGGATGGGTAGGGTGTCTGGCGCCATGGGTGGGTTACCAGGCTAGGTGGGCTAAATCACGGAGTGCAGTGGGGGTGCGGGTTGGTGAGCAGGTGGTAAGTTTGTTCAGGGGGGTTGGGATTCTTGTGCTGCTAAAGTGGGGCGGAGGGGGTAAGAGGGAGCTGCTCTGCTGACAGAGGGGAAACTGTTGCTGAGAGACAAACGGGGAGGTCGAGGACAGTGGATGCCCAAAGGCGGGCCAATGGAGGTGAATTGTGGGGGTGGGTGGGGTAGACCCGTGGAGGTTCGGACGGCCAAGAGTGAAGGAATTTTCTTTTTTTCTCCCATGTGCACAAAGCGTACTGCCGGATCGACTTCTTTATTCTGAGCATGGTTCTACTGGCGGGGGTGGTTGATACCGAATATTCGGCAATTGCTCTGTCGGACCATGCCCCACATTGGGTGGATTTACGGGTGAGTAAGGAGAGAGGGCAGCGCCCGCAATGGAGGTTGGATGTGGGAATGTTAGCGGATGAGGGGGTGTGCGGGCGGGTGAGGGAATCTATCCAGAACTATTTGGAAATAAATGACACGGGGGGTGTCTCGGCAGCAACGGTTTGGGAAGCGCTGAAGGCAGTGGTTAGGGGGGAGTTAATGTCGATACGGGCCCATAGGGAAAAGGTGGAGCAAGCAGAGAGGGACAGGGTAGTTGGGGAAATACTCCAGGTGGACAGGACATATTCGGAGGCCCCGGAGGTGGGGTTATTGAAGGAGCAGCAGAGGCTAGACATGGAGTTTGAGCTGTCCAGGGAAGGCGGTGGAGCAACTGAGGAAGGCTAGGGGGGCGGTATATGAGTGGTGAGAAGGCCAATACGATACTGGCGCATGAGCTGAGGAAAAGGGAGGCAGCCAGGGAGATAGGAAGAGTGAAGGTCAGACGTGGGAATGCGGTCTTGTACCCAGCAGGGGTGAACGGGGTGTTTAAGGAGTTTTTAGCAAGTTATATGAGCCGGAACCACCAGCTGGGGTAGAGGGGATGAGGCAGTTTCTGGGTGAGTTGAAGTCCGAAGGAAGGACTGATGGAGGGGTCGAGAGCCCTGATTGGAATTGAAGAAATAATAGAGGGGCTGGAGGCCAGGCATTGGGTAAGGCCCTGGGACCAGACAGCTACCCAGTTGAATTTTATAAGAAGTTCTCGGAGATGCTGGGCCCGCTGCTGGTGAGGGTATTTAGTGAGGCAAGGGAGCAGTGTGCCCTTCCCCCAACAATCTCGCAGGCCTTGATCCGGAAGCGGGTGATGGACCCTGAGCTATGCGGGTCATATAGGTCAATCTCCCTATTGAACGTGGATGCCAAACTGTTGGCCAGAATATTGGCCTCAAGGCTAGAGGGCTGTGTCCCTGAGGTGATAAGGGAAGACCAGACGGGGTTTGTGAAGGGCAGGCAACTTACGGCCAATGTCAGAAGGCTTTTAAACGGTATGAGAGGTGGGAGAGGGAAAGGTATCGGATATCTACAAAGAACTCATGGAGTCGAGGGAAACTCAGATAGAGGAGCTAAGGGGCAAATGGGAAGAGGAGCTCTGGGGAGGGATAGAGGCAGGTTTGTGGGCGGATGCCTTGAGCAGAGTCAATACATCCT